>NW_025728910.1:0-5000 GCF_021461385.2 Schistocerca piceifrons
GCCGCCCTGCCCCTACCGGTCGACCATGGGTGTCTATATTTCGATGTCGGGACTCGGAATCGTCTGTAGACGACTTAGGTACCGGGCGGGGTGTTGTACTCGGTAGAGCAGTTGCCACGCTGCGATCTGTTGAGACTCAGCCCTAGCTTGGGGGATTCGTCTTGTCGCGAGACGAGACCCCCAGGGGCTGGTCGCCAGCAGGGGTACGCGTGGGCCCCCCTTGCTTTCAGTTTCCGCACGTCGCATCTCTGGGCGTATCGGTCTGGGCGGGCGCGCCGCACCCAGGGCGCTGCAGTGGGTGCGGCGGACTGGGGCGTATCGGTTGGCGTGGGCGCTGCGATGGGTGCCGCCGCCGTGCGCGCGGGGAGGCGGCGCCGGCCGGCCGGGCGCCGTGTGTACCGCCGCGCTATAGCGTATCGCTTTGGCGGCCGGCGCCGGGTGCCGCGGTGGGTGCCGGACGGTCGATGTCGGCCCACCGGCCGGGGCGTCGCGTGGAGGCGGCGGCGTCGGGTGGGTGCCGTGCGGTGGTCGCGGTGCCCGGCGGGTCTGGTACGTTGTCGCCGTCCCGTGGTACCACGGCGTCCACCGCCGCCGTCCGGTGAACGCAGTACCCCTAACCGATGGATGTGAAATAAAATATAATAACACATGATGCTCCGCAAGAAAATAGACTTGGGATAGGGTGTGTCGTTGGCAAGTCCCCGGGGCGGTTAGTGTGTGTGGTGATAAGTCTGTAGGGGCGGGGGGGGGGGGCGAGGTATTAGGAAATAGATAGATAGATAGTGGTGCCGTGGGTGTCGACAGTAGACATAGCACACTGCCACCTACAGGGATCCGACGGAACTACGCCACCCATGCCGGCAAAACAGTATCGCCATCTATGAAAATAGGGCGACACCACATGCAATACCGCCATCTATGCGCATCTGACAACACTACGTCCGCACCACAAAACATACCGCCATCTGTAGGTCTCCCGCAACATGACCTCCTGCAACGACGCTACCGCCATCTATGAGACGCCAAGCCGACTAAGACAGCGATGGCGCCACAGTGGCCGCCTTTCGACGCCACCCACAAAGGCTGCAGCCTCTGTCGACCATAGCACCCAATCTCCAGTGGCTCTGCGCACGAAGCCGTGGACCGGCAATGACGCCACCCGCACCCGTTCGTGCACCACCCCAACCGCCAAACTCGCACCTCCAGCGGATGAACGGCGGACGTTTCCCGCACTCGTAAAGTGCAATCCACCCCTATAACTTGCGTTTCATGAAGAGTTATTTCCAATATGCGACATTCCCGCTGTCCGTATACATGAGCCGCGACCTGTACCACTTACGAGCGAGAGACGCGATCGCGTTGCTCACTGTACGGCGTCCGATACCGAGCCATCAGCATGTCGGTCCCCATGCGCGTTGCACTCGCACTCGCAGTCGCAAAAACGTGGGGCAAATATATTACGCGGAAGAGTTATAACAGACCGAGCCCCACTGCATGGGGGGAGTCTTTGTCACTAATGTACACAGATGGAACATTTTGGACTGGAACCAGATTACCCGTACACACGGCGCTGATTAGTAATCAATGCAGAGCCATCAAACTACAGCAAATATACACAACTGTCCGTATACATGCTGAAAGAGTCTGCCCAAAATGGGAACCACACGTCAGCCAGACACTCTGATCACGCACCACTCTCTGCTTCTAACAGGCGCACATTACAATATGTAAGCACCAGCATGGAACAACATCCAGTGCATCTTCTCCGCCACATTACACAATCCACACTATCACAACAGACCAGGAGGTCCGTGCGGAAATACAATATCCCAGCCTTTCGACATCCACCATTGCGCAGACCAGGCACCAACACCCACACATGTCCTATACAACGGTGCACCCAACATCACAATAGTACCTCCTGTCACAGCGCACAAACAATGACATGAGTCAAAGACACAGGTCTCACACAAGCATAGAATTGGAGCGCCGCCTCTAATAAGCCAAAGGTGCATCCTGACGTGACAAATCTGATCATGTCACAAGCATTCACTTACTATAATCACTATCAACGAACCTGCCGCCCCCGCCCCCCCCCCCCCCCCCCCCTACACCTTTCCGTACAACAACGTGTAACCTAACCTAACCTAACCTAACCTATGTTGTACCTTAACCTAACCTATGTTGTACCTTAACCTAACCTATGTTGTACCTTAACCTAACCTATGTTGTACCTTAACCTAACCTATGTTGTACCTTAACCTAACCTATGTTGTACCTTAACCTAACCTATGTTGTACCTTAACCTAACCTATGTTGTACCTTAACCTAACCCATGTTGTACCTTAACCTAACCCATGTTGTACCTTAACCTAACCCATGTTGTACCTTAACCTAACCATGTTGTACCTTAACCTAACCCATGTTGTACCTTAACCTAACCCATGTTGTGCCTCAACCTAACCCATGTTGTGCCTCAACCTAACCCATGTTGTGCCTCAACCTAACCCATGTTGTGCCTCAACCTAACCCATGTTGTGCCTCAACCTAACCCATGTTGTGCCTTAACCTAACCCATGTTGTGCCTTAACCTAACCCATGTTGTGCCTTAACCTAACCCATGTTGTGCCTTAACCTAACCCATGTTGTGCCTTAACCTAACCCATGTTGTGCCTTAACCTAACCCATGTTGTGCCTTAACCTAACCCATGTTGTCGCCTTAACGTAACCCACGTTGTCGCCTAAACCTGCTCTGTAATTGTTATACGACTCGTTCAATTACTGTAGTGTTGCCCACCCGCAACCCTCGCAATATAGTTCGCTACTCGCACTGCCCGCACCCCTGTGTATCGCTTCATGTTAAACACCTTGCAAGTCTTGCTCACTTTCCACATGCTCCTGCTGTACACTGTAATGTGGATGGCAGCAGGACGTACATGCCGCCCCTCCCCACGTCCCCACCTTGCCCCCTGCCTTCGCAAGCTGGTTGGTGAGAAGTTTGCATGTTCAATGCCCTTCGCATGCGACGTACTCAGGCTACGTTGTGGTGCGGCCTGTGTCAACTGTCCGCTGATGTCGTACGCGTGAACCACAATCTGTACTGCACATTCGTCCTTATGTACTGAATGATACATCGTGGCACATGTGTGACCGCACAACGACTGCGCCCAAAAACGGCGGACCATACAGTGCAAATATTGTGCACGCAGCTACGTGTCGTCTCCCTATGAGAGCTGGATTGCAGTGTGGTACGCCATAGAGACGTGTGGGAGGAACGGACGCCGTGGATGGCGATCAGCATGAGCTGTCTGTTGATGTATTCGGACCTAGTCGTCTCTCCTCACACACCGTGATGGCATGGTGCACCGCGTTCCATATCTGCGACATGCTACAGAGGCCGGTTGACAGTCGTTCGAGCAATGGACATCGCATACGTACGGGGGCCACCTTCCACGTATTGTCTAGGCGTGCACATTTTGTTGCGTGTATGTGGGCAGACGTAGTGTGGCGTGACACCTGACACAGGCATGCAATAATCGTTGAAGTTGCAAATGGCGATGGACGCCTGCGTTTTCTGGTGAAGTTACGCAAATGAACAAATGGTAACCTGTTGTGGTGCGGTTGTTCTCGCTAGGGGTGAATCGGTGATGGCGACGATAGGTTGAGGTACTAACCGGTTGTTCCAGCGATACCCACCATGCCGACGAAACTGAACGGCATCTGGGTGTGAAGCGATACGCGGCGGTGGCTGGGTGGGACCGTCCCCGGCCGGTGAGGGGGCGCCTCCCGGCGTGCTGGCCGCGCGGTGCGTGGGCGCACGCGCTACAGCCGGCTGGTGGGGGCGGCCAGTGGCAGGCGCGCCGGCCGACGGACGCGGCAGGCGTCGCAGCTGCGCGCCGGCGCACCCTGCGCGCGGCGCCGTGCGGCCAAAGTAGGTCCTCGCGGGCCCGGTGCGAAGCGCGGTGGACATCTTCAGTGTGCTGGTCCGATTGAGGACTGTGTGCGTTGAGGATGCGCCGCCGCCCGGCGCTCGGCGCCGCGACGCCGTCTGCTGCTCGGTCGCCCCAGCGGTTCTCGCTGGTGGTTTGTATCGCAGCTGTGCGGATGTGTTGGCGCGTGCGCTGTGCTGGGAGAGTTCGCTTCGGCACCCAAGTGGGGCTTTTGTCCTTCTGTGGCGCTGGCGTTGGAGCTGCCGGTCACCGTAGGTGGCGCGTGTTGTCTCCCGCCGGCAATGCCACGACAGCACGCTCCCGGGCCTCTGTCGGCAGCGGCAAGCTCAGTTGGGAGCACGGGTGGTCGCACCGAAAGCGTCTACTCGCCTAACTCCGGGCGATTGCGCCTCTCTCGAACCCGACCAAGTACTTGGGACGGCGCTGCGCGCCGCCGGGACCTGAGAGGGTTTCGAGGTGTATTGTGCAGGGGAGCTCAGCCTCCTCCTGTTTGCAGAATGATTGAGCGGACGCTTGCGTGTTCGCGCGGGCCCCCGGGACACACTCCCGGGCGGCCGGCTGCTCAGCTCTAGTTGACGCAGCTCCCTGGTTGATCCTGCCAGTAGTCATATGCTTGTCTCAAAGATTAAGCCATGCATGTCTCAGTACAAGCCGCATTAAGGTGAAACCGCGAATGGCTCATTAAATCAGTTATGGTTCCTTAGATCGTACCCACGTTACTTGGATAACTGTGGTAATTCTAGAGCTAATACATGCAAACAGAGTCCCGACCAGAGATGGAAGGGACGCTTTTATTAGATCAAAACCAATCGGTCGGCTCGTCCGGTCCGTTTGCCTTGGTGACTCTGAATAACTTTGGGCTGATCGCACGGTCCTCGTACCGGCGACGCATCTTTCAAATGTCTGCCTTATCAACTGTCGATGGTAGGTTCTGCGCCTACCATGGTTGTAACGGGTAACGGGGAATCAGGGTTCGATTCCGGAGAGGGAGCCTGAGAAACGGCTACCACATCCAAGGAAGGCAGCAGGCGCGCAAATTACCCACTCCCG
>NW_025728910.1:10000-12500 GCF_021461385.2 Schistocerca piceifrons
TAACTATGTGGCTGCATCCGGACTTGGCTTCTCGAAGTGCGGTCTTGATGTAGTCGTGCTGCTGCTGCGAGGTGCCTTCCTTGGGTTATAGTTACAGGGAGAGTGATGCGCAATACATGGGCCTAGCCCTCTTAGCCTCTCCTCTCCTGCGGTCTTCTCCCCTTCTCGTGGGCCCGCTGATTTCGCAGAGTGGAAGACCGCACCAGGGGCTTGGGGGGGTTACCAGCCCCCCCTCGCACTATCCCTTTGTTAGTTGGGGGCAGTAAGCAGAGAATAAGTGGTGGCCCTTCCGCTGAAGGCGCCACCCCAACTCCCCCAGCACCTAGCCGGCCAACCGGCCGTGCCGAAAATCTTGTAACTTTTGCAGCTATGTATACCTGTAGTGAGTGCCACCGCAGCTTTACAACCAAGAACGGTCTCGGGGTCCATCGCCGCCGCCAACATCTTGCGGCCGCCAACGCGGAGATCGTCACGGAGAGGCATCGCGCGAGGTGGACGGAGGAAGAAGTCCTGTCGCTCGCCAAGGCGGAGGCCGAACTGTTCCTTGAGAGGGACGCCCGGTTCTTCTTCGTCAATCAAGAACTCATCAGGATGTTCCCCGACCGAACGCTCGAGGCAATCAAGTGCCGACGGCGGCAAGCTGCCCACAAACAGCTTGTCCGCCAATTCATGGAGGCGCTTGAGGTCGGTCGGGGGGAAGAGCCGGCGTCCCGCCGGGGAGCAGCGAGCCCGCTGCCTGACGCGGGCGAGGCCGCTGCGCCGCCCGTCGACGCAGCCGAGGACTTCGCGGCCGACACCACCGGGCCGCCGCCGGAGGGGCCGACTGACGCCGCCATCTGGGAGCATCTGGCGGGGCTACCCGCTTCCGCCCAGCGTTTCTCTGCCCTGGATCGTGTCATAGGTCTGGGGCGGGGCACGCCGCCCGATGTCATCCTGGGCATGCTCCCGGATGCCCTTGCGTCGGTCGGGTCCAGAGGGGAGAGATCGATCACCAGGACACAGCGGCCGCGCCAACCATCGAAGCGGCCGCCTGCCGCGCCGCCGACGCAGAAGCGCAAGCGGCGCCGCTGGGAGTACGCGAGAACGCAGGATGCCTTCCGACGGTCGCGTGCACGTTGCGTGCGCGGCCTCTTGGATGGCACCCTGCTCCAGCCGCCACCTGCCATCCCTGGTCTGCTGGACTTCTGGGCGGACCTCTTCACTAAGAAGCCCATCTCCACCGCGGGCTTCATTCGTGACCGCCTCCTCCCGCACTCAGAGCCTGTCGCTCTCGAGTGCATATGGGGGCCGGTCACACATGAGGAGGTCGCCGCCGCGTTGCCGCCCAGGGGATCAGCAGCCGGGCCGGACGGCCTTACCCCAGCGGAGTTGCGGCGCCTGCCGCACGAAGTCCTGGTGAAAGTGATGAATCTCTTCCTTCTGGCCCGCGCCCTTCCGGAACGCCTGCTTCGCGCGCGGACGTCCCTTCTCCCGAAAACGGCTGCACCAACATCCCCCGCTGACTTTCGCCCCATTACGGTCTGCTCGGTGTTGGCGCGGACCTTTCACAAGGTTCTCGCGTCACGCCTGATGCGCGCATGTGCTGTGGACGAACGTCAGCGGGCATTCATCCCTCGGGATGGGATGTTGGAAAATACCTTCATCTTGGACACTGCTCTCACCGACGCAGTTCGCTCCTGCCGCTCTGTCTTTGTGGCATCGATCGACGTATCTAAGGCATTCGATTCGGTAGATCATGCTGCCCTTCGCCCCGTGCTGAAGGCGCATGGCCTGCCGGATTGCTTTGTCGAGTATGTCGAGCGGTGCTACGAGGGCAGCACGACAGTGATAGCGGACGGCGCCGGCGTGGGCGTGTCTGTGCAGCCAGCACGGGGCGTTCGCCAGGGCGATCCCCTCTCCCCCCTCCTGTTCAACTTTGCGGTGGACTACGTTTTAGGCCAACTGCCCTCCCACATCGGAGCTCGGATCCTCGGTCGCAGAGTCAACGCTGCGGCCTTTGCAGATGACGTCTTGCTGTTTGCAGCGACCCCGAGGGGCTTGCAGTCCCTCATCGACGCAGCTACCGCAGCCCTCGCCCACCTGGGGCTGCAGATCAACGCCCGGAAGTGTTTCACCCTCGCCTTAGTCGCGTCAGGGCGCGAGAAGAAGGTGAAGGTGGACAGCAATGTCACCTTCACAGCAGGCAATACCACCATGCCTGCCCTGCGTGTGGGTGAAACCTTCCGGTACCTGGGGCTGCAATTTTCCACGGCGGGTCGCTGTGTCTTCAATCCACGTAGCCACCTGGTGGAGCAGCTTGACGTCATCTCCCGAGCTCCGCTGAAGCCGCAACAGCGCCTCCACGCTCTCACCAATGTACTTCTCCCTGGCCTGTACCACGGGCTGGCCCTCAGCCGCACCCGGGTGGGTGCATTGAAGTCGGCCGACGTTACCATCCGGGCCGCCGTCAGGAGATGGTTCCGCCTTCCGGCGGACACCCCCCTGGGATACTTCCACGCTC
>NW_025728910.1:17500-20000 GCF_021461385.2 Schistocerca piceifrons
CATGTTGTGCCTTAACCTAACCCATGTTGTGCCTTAACCTAACCCATGTTGTGCCTTAACCTAACCCATGTTGTGCCTTAACCTAACCCATGTTGTGCCTTAACCTAACCCATGTTGTCGCCTTAACGTAACCCACGTTGTCGCCTAAACCTGCTCTGTAATTGTTATACGACTCGTTCAATTACTGTAGTGTTGCCCACCCGCAACCCTCGCAATATAGTTCGCTACTCGCACTGCCCGCACCCCTGTGTATCGCTTCATGTTAAACACCTTGCAAGTCTTGCTCACTTTCCACATGCTCCTGCTGTACACTGTAATGTGGATGGCAGCAGGACGTACATGCCGCCCCTCCCCACGTCCCCACCTTGCCCCCTGCCTTCGCAAGCTGGTTGGTGAGAAGTTTGCATGTTCAATGCCCTTCGCATGCGACGTACTCAGGCTACGTTGTGGTGCGGCCTGTGTCAACTGTCCGCTGATGTCGTACGCGTGAACCACAATCTGTACTGCACATTCGTCCTTATGTACTGAATGATACATCGTGGCACATGTGTGACCGCACAACGACTGCGCCCAAAAACGGCGGACCATACAGTGCAAATATTGTGCACGCAGCTACGTGTCGTCTCCCTATGAGAGCTGGATTGCAGTGTGGTACGCCATAGAGACGTGTGGGAGGAACGGACGCCGTGGATGGCGATCAGCATGAGCTGTCTGTTGATGTATTCGGACCTAGTCCTCTCTCCTCACACACCGTGATGGCATGGTGCACCGCGTTCCATATCTGCGACATGCTACAGAGGCCGGTTGACAGTCGTTCGAGCAATGGACATCGCATACGTACGGGGGCCACCTTCCACGTATTGTCTAGGCGTGCACATTTTGTTGCGTGTATGTGGGCAGACGTAGTGTGGCGTGACACCTGACACAGGCATGCAATAATCGTTGAAGTTGCAAATGGCGATGGACGCCTGCGTTTTCTGGTGAAGTTACGCAAATGAACAAATGGTAACCTGTTGTGGTGCGGTTGTTCTCGCTAGGGGTGAATCGGTGATGGCGACGATAGGTTGAGGTACTAACCGGTTGTTCCAGCGATACCCACCATGCCGACGAAACTGAACGGCATCTGGGTGTGAAGCGATACGCGGCGGTGGCTGGGTGGGACCGTCCCCGGCCGGTGAGGGGGCGCCTCCCGGCGTGCTGGCCGCGCGGTGCGTGGGCGCACGCGCTACAGCCGGCTGGTGGGGGCGGCCAGTGGCAGGCGCGCCGGCCGACGGACGCGGCAGGCGTCGCAGCTGCGCGCCGGCGCACCCTGCGCGCGGCGCCGTGCGGCCAAAGTAGGTCCTCGCGGGCCCGGTGCGAAGCGCGGTGGACATCTTCAGTGTGCTGGTCCGATTGAGGACTGTGTGCGTTGAGGATGCGCCGCCGCCCGGCGCTCGGCGCCGCGACGCCGTCTGCTGCTCGGTCGCCCCAGCGGTTCTCGCTGGTGGTTTGTATCGCAGCTGTGCGGATGTGTTGGCGCGTGCGCTGTGCTGGGAGAGTTCGCTTCGGCACCCAAGTGGGGCTTTTGTCCTTCTGTGGCGCTGGCGTTGGAGCTGCCGGTCACCGTAGGTGGCGCGTGTTGTCTCCCGCCGGCAATGCCACGACAGCACGCTCCCGGGCCTCTGTCGGCAGCGGCAAGCTCAGTTGGGAGCACGGGTGGTCGCACCGAAAGCGTCTACTCGCCTAACTCCGGGCGATTGCGCCTCTCTCGAACCCGACCAAGTACTTGGGACGGCGCTGCGCGCCGCCGGGACCTGAGAGGGTTTCGAGGTGTATTGTGCAGGGGAGCTCAGCCTCCTCCTGTTTGCAGAATGATTGAGCGGACGCTTGCGTGTTCGCGCGGGCCCCCGGGACACACTCCCGGGCGGCCGGCTGCTCAGCTCTAGTTGACGCAGCTCCCTGGTTGATCCTGCCAGTAGTCATATGCTTGTCTCAAAGATTAAGCCATGCATGTCTCAGTACAAGCCGCATTAAGGTGAAACCGCGAATGGCTCATTAAATCAGTTATGGTTCCTTAGATCGTACCCACGTTACTTGGATAACTGTGGTAATTCTAGAGCTAATACATGCAAACAGAGTCCCGACCAGAGATGGAAGGGACGCTTTTATTAGATCAAAACCAATCGGTCGGCTCGTCCGGTCCGTTTGCCTTGGTGACTCTGAATAACTTTGGGCTGATCGCACGGTCCTCGTACCGGCGACGCATCTTTCAAATGTCTGCCTTATCAACTGTCGATGGTAGGTTCTGCGCCTACCATGGTTGTAACGGGTAACGGGGAATCAGGGTTCGATTCCGGAGAGGGAGCCTGAGAAACGGCTACCACATCCAAGGAAGGCAGCAGGCGCGCAAATTACCCACTCCCGGCACGGGGAGGTAGTGACGAAAAATAACGATACGGGACTCATCCGAGGCCCCGTAATCGGAATGAGTACACTTTAAATCCTTTAACGAGTATCTATT
>NW_025728910.1:27500-32500 GCF_021461385.2 Schistocerca piceifrons
CACTACGTCCGCACCACAAAACATACCGCCATCTGTAGGTCTCCCGCAACATGACCTCCTGCAACGACGCTACCGCCATCTATGAGACGCCAAGCCGACTAAGACAGCGATGGCGCCACAGTGGCCGCCTTTCGACGCCACCCACAAAGGCTGCAGCCTCTGTCGACCATAGCACCCAATCTCCAGTGGCTCTGCCGCACGAAGCCGTGGACCGGCAATGACGCCACCCGCACCCGTTCGTGCACCACCCCAACCGCCAAACTCGCACCTCCAGCGGATGAACGGCGGACGTTTCCCGCACTCGTAAAGTGCAATCCACCCCTATAACTTGCGTTTCATGAAGAGTTATTTCCAATATGCGACATTCCCGCTGTCCGTATACATGAGCCGCGACCTGTACCACTTACGAGCGAGAGACGCGATCGCGTTGCTCACTGTACGGCGTCCGATACCGAGCCATCAGCATGTCGGTCCCCATGCGCGTTGCACTCGCACTCGCAGTCGCAAAAACGTGGGGCAAATATATTACGCGGAAGAGTTATAACAGACCGAGCCCCACTGCATGGGGGGAGTCTTTGTCACTAATGTACACAGATGGAACATTTTGGACTGGAACCAGATTACCCGTACACACGGCGCTGATTAGTAATCAATGCAGAGCCATCAAACTACAGCAAATATACACAACTGTCCGTATACATGCTGAAAGAGTCTGCCCAAAATGGGAACCACACGTCAGCCAGACACTCTGATCACGCACCACTCTCTGCTTCTAACAGGCGCACATACAATATGTAAGCACCAGCATGGAACAACATCCAGTGCATCTTCTCCGCCACATTACACAATCCACACTATCACAACCAGACCAGGAGGTCCGTGCGGAAAATACAATATCCCAGCCTTTCGACATCCACCATTGCGCAGACCAGGCACCAACACCCACACATGTCCTATACAACGGTGCACCCAACATCACAATAGTACCTCCTGTCACAGCGCACAAACAATGACATGAGTCAAAGACACAGGTCTCACACAAGCATAGAATTGGAGCGCCGCCTCTAATAAGCCAAAGGTGCATCCTGACGTGACAAATCTGATCATGTCACAAGCATTCACTTACTATAATCACTATCAACGAACCTGCCGCCCCCGCCCCCCCCCCCCCTACACCTTTCCGTACAACAACGTGTAACCTAACCTAACCTAACCTAACCTATGTTGTACCTTAACCTAACCTATGTTGTACCTTAACCTAACCTATGTTGTACCTTAACCTAACCTATGTTGTACCTTAACCTAACCTATGTTGTACCTTAACCTAACCTATGTTGTACCTTAACCTAACCTATGTTGTACCTTAACCTAACCCATGTTGTACCTTAACCTAACCCATGTTGTACCTTAACCTAACCCATGTTGTACCTTAACCTAACCCATGTTGTACCTTAACCTAACCCATGTTGTACCTTAACCTAACCCATGTTGTGCCTCAACCTAACCCATGTTGTGCCTCAACCTAACCCATGTTGTGCCTCAACCTAACCCATGTTGTGCCTCAACCTAACCCATGTTGTGCCTCAACCTAACCCATGTTGTGCCTTAACCTAACCCATGTTGTGCCTTAACCTAACCCATGTTGTGCCTTAACCTAACCCATGTTGTGCCTTAACCTAACCCATGTTGTGCCTTAACCTAACCCATGTTGTGCCTTAACCTAACCCATGTTGTGCCTTAACCTAACCCATGTTGTGCCTTAACCTAACCCATGTTGTCGCCTTAACGTAACCCACGTTGTCGCCTAAACCTGCTCTGTAATTGTTATACGACTCGTTCAATTACTGTAGTGTTGCCCACCCGCAACCCTCGCAATATAGTTCGCTACTCGCACTGCCCGCACCCCTGTGTATCGCTTCATGTTAAACACCTTGCAAGTCTTGCTCACTTTCCACATGCTCCTGCTGTACACTGTAATGTGGATGGCAGCAGGACGTACATGCCGCCCCTCCCCACGTCCCCACCTTGCCCCCTGCCTTCGCAAGCTGGTTGGTGAGAAGTTTGCATGTTCAATGCCCTTCGCATGCGACGTACTCAGGCTACGTTGTGGTGCGGCCTGTGTCAACTGTCCGCTGATGTCGTACGCGTGAACCACAATCTGTACTGCACATTCGTCCTTATGTACTGAATGATACATCGTGGCACATGTGTGACCGCACAACGACTGCGCCCAAAAACGGCGGACCATACAGTGCAAATATTGTGCACGCAGCTACGTGTCGTCTCCCTATGAGAGCTGGATTGCAGTGTGGTACGCCATAGAGACGTGTGGGAGGAACGGACGCCGTGGATGGCGATCAGCATGAGCTGTCTGTTGATGTATTCGGACCTAGTCGTCTCTCCTCACACACCGTGATGGCATGGTGCACCGCGTTCCATATCTGCGACATGCTACAGAGGCCGGTTGACAGTCGTTCGAGCAATGGACATCGCATACGTACGGGGGCCACCTTCCACGTATTGTCTAGGCGTGCACATTTTGTTGCGTGTATGTGGGCAGACGTAGTGTGGCGTGACACCTGACACAGGCATGCAATAATCGTTGAAGTTGCAAATGGCGATGGACGCCTGCGTTTTCTGGTGAAGTTACGCAAATGAACAAATGGTAACCTGTTGTGGTGCGGTTGTTCTCGCTAGGGGTGAATCGGTGATGGCGACGATAGGTTGAGGTACTAACCGGTTGTTCCAGCGATACCCACCATGCCGACGAAACTGAACGGCATCTGGGTGTGAAGCGATACGCGGCGGTGGCTGGGTGGGACCGTCCCCGGCCGGTGAGGGGGCGCCTCCCGGCGTGCTGGCCGCGCGGTGCGTGGGCGCACGCGCTACAGCCGGCTGGTGGGGGCGGCCAGTGGCAGGCGCGCCGGCCGACGGACGCGGCAGGCGTCGCAGCTGCGCGCCGGCGCACCCTGCGCGCGGCGCCGTGCGGCCAAAGTAGGTCCTCGCGGGCCCGGTGCGAAGCGCGGTGGACATCTTCAGTGTGCTGGTCCGATTGAGGACTGTGTGCGTTGAGGATGCGCCGCCGCCCGGCGCTCGGCGCCGCGACGCCGTCTGCTGCTCGGTCGCCCCAGCGGTTCTCGCTGGTGGTTTGTATCGCAGCTGTGCGGATGTGTTGGCGCGTGCGCTGTGCTGGGAGAGTTCGCTTCGGCACCCAAGTGGGGCTTTTGTCCTTCTGTGGCGCTGGCGTTGGAGCTGCCGGTCACCGTAGGTGGCGCGTGTTGTCTCCCGCCGGCAATGCCACGACAGCACGCTCCCGGGCCTCTGTCGGCAGCGGCAAGCTCAGTTGGGAGCACGGGTGGTCGCACCGAAAGCGTCTACTCGCCTAACTCCGGGCGATTGCGCCTCTCTCGAACCCGACCAAGTACTTGGGACGGCGCTGCGCGCCGCCGGGACCTGAGAGGGTTTCGAGGTGTATTGTGCAGGGGAGCTCAGCCTCCTCCTGTTTGCAGAATGATTGAGCGGACGCTTGCGTGTTCGCGCGGGCCCCCGGGACACACTCCCGGGCGGCCGGCTGCTCAGCTCTAGTTGACGCAGCTCCCTGGTTGATCCTGCCAGTAGTCATATGCTTGTCTCAAAGATTAAGCCATGCATGTCTCAGTACAAGCCGCATTAAGGTGAAACCGCGAATGGCTCATTAAATCAGTTATGGTTCCTTAGATCGTACCCACGTTACTTGGATAACTGTGGTAATTCTAGAGCTAATACATGCAAACAGAGTCCCGACCAGAGATGGAAGGGACGCTTTTATTAGATCAAAACCAATCGGTCGGCTCGTCCGGTCCGTTTGCCTTGGTGACTCTGAATAACTTTGGGCTGATCGCACGGTCCTCGTACCGGCGACGCATCTTTCAAATGTCTGCCTTATCAACTGTCGATGGTAGGTTCTGCGCCTACCATGGTTGTAACGGGTAACGGGGAATCAGGGTTCGATTCCGGAGAGGGAGCCTGAGAAACGGCTACCACATCCAAGGAAGGCAGCAGGCGCGCAAATTACCCACTCCCGGCACGGGGAGGTAGTGACGAAAAATAACGATACGGGACTCATCCGAGGCCCCGTAATCGGAATGAGTACACTTTAAATCCTTTAACGAGTATCTATTGGAGGGCAAGTCTGGTGCCAGCAGCCGCGGTAATTCCAGCTCCAATAGCGTATATTAAAGTTGTTGCGGTTAAAAAGCTCGTAGTTGGATTTGTGTCCCACGCTGTTGGTTCACCGCCCGTCGGTGTTTAACTGGCATGTATCGTGGGACGTCCTGCCGGTGGGGCGAGCTGAAGGCGTGCGACCGCCTCGTGCGTGCTCGTGCGTCCCGAGGCGGACCCCGTTGAAATCCTACCAGGGTGCTCTTTATTGAGTGTCTCGGTGGGCCGGCACGTTTACTTTGAACAAATTAGAGTGCTTAAAGCAGGCAAGCCCGCCTGAATACTGTGTGCATGGAATAATGGAATAGGACCTCGGTTCTATTTTGTTGGTTTTCGGAACCCGAGGTAATGATTAATAGGGACAGGCGGGGGCATTCGTATTGCGACGTTAGAGGTGAAATTCTTGGATCGTCGCAAGACGAACAGAAGCGAAAGCATTTGCCAAGTATGTTTTCATTAATCAAGAACGAAAGTTAGAGGTTCGAAGGCGATCAGATACCGCCCTAGTTCTAACCATAAACGATGCCAGCCAGCGATCCGCCGCAGTTCCTCCGATGACTCGGCGGGCAGCCTCCGGGAAACCAAAGCTTTTGGGTTCCGGGGGAAGTATGGTTGCAAAGCTGAAACTTAAAGGAATTGACGGAAGGGCACCACCAGGAGTGGAGCCTGCGGCTTAATTTGACTCAACACGGGAAACCTCACCAGGCCCGGACACCGGAAGGATTGACAGATTGATAGCTCTTTCTTGATTCGGTGGGTGGTGGTGCATGGCCGTTCTTAGTTGGTGGAGCGATTTGTCT
>NW_025728910.1:35000-37500 GCF_021461385.2 Schistocerca piceifrons
GTGCTCGTACGAGTCTCATCCGGTAAAGCGAATGATTAGAGGCCTTGGGGCCGAAACGACCTCAACCTATTCTCAAACTTTAAATGGGTGAGATCTCCGGCTTGCTTGATATGCTGAAGCCGCGAGCAAACGACTCGGATCGGAGTGCCAAGTGGGCCACTTTTGGTAAGCAGAACTGGCGCTGTGGGATGAACCAAACGCCGAGTTAAGGCGCCCGAATCGACGCTCATGGGAAACCATGAAAGGCGTTGGTTGCTTAAGACAGCAGGACGGTGGCCATGGAAGTCGGAATCCGCTAAGGAGTGTGTAACAACTCACCTGCCGAAGCAACTAGCCCTGAAAATGGATGGCGCTGAAGCGTCGTGCCTATACTCGGCCGTCAGTCTGGCAGTCATGGCCGGTCCTTGCGGCCGGCCGCGAAGCCCTGACGAGTAGGAGGGTCGCGGCGGTGGGCGCAGAAGGGTCTGGGCGTGAGCCTGCCTGGAGCCGCCGTCGGTGCAGATCTTGGTGGTAGTAGCAAATACTCCAGCGAGGCCCTGGAGGGCTGACGCGGAGAAGGGTTTCGTGTGAACAGCCGTTGCACACGAGTCAGTCGATCCTAAGCCCTAGGAGAAATCCGATGTTGATGGGGGCCGTCATAGCATGATGCGCTTTGTGCTGGCCCCCGTTGGGCGAAAGGGAATCCGGTTCCTATTCCGGAACCCGGCAGCGGAACCGATACAAGTCGGGCCCCTCTTTTAGAGATGCTCGTCGGGGTAACCCAAAAGGACCCGGAGACGCCGTCGGGAGATCGGGGAAGAGTTTTCTTTTCTGCATGAGCGTTCGAGTTCCCTGGAATCCTCTAGCAGGGAGATAGGGTTTGGAACGCGAAGAGCACCGCAGTTGCGGCGGTGTCCCGATCTTCCCCTCGGACCTTGAAAATCCGGGAGAGGGCCACGTGGAGGTGTCGCGCCGGTTCGTACCCATATCCGCAGCAGGTCTCCAAGGTGAAGAGCCTCTAGTCGATAGAATAATGTAGGTAAGGGAAGTCGGCAAATTGGATCCGTAACTTCGGGATAAGGATTGGCTCTGAGGATCGGGGCGTGTCGGGCTTGGTCGGGAAGTGGGTCAGCGCTAACGTGCCGGGCCTGGGCGAGGTGAGTGCCGTAGGGGTGCCGGTAAGTGCGGGCGTTTAGCGCGGGCGTGGTCTGCTCTCGCCGTTGGTCGGCCTCGTGCTGGCCGGCGGTGCAGGATGCGCGCGCCTGCGCGGCGTTCGCGCCCCGGTGCTTCAACCTGCGTGCAGGATCCGAGCTCGGTCCCGTGCCTTGGCCTCCCACGGATCTTCCTTGCTGCGAGGCCGCGTCCGCCTTAGCGTGCTCCTCCGGGGGCGCGCGGGTGCGCGGATTCTCTTCGGCCGCCATTCAACGATCAACTCAGAACTGGCACGGACTGGGGGAATCCGACTGTCTAATTAAAACAAAGCATTGCGATGGCCCTAGCGGGTGTTGACGCAATGTGATTTCTGCCCAGTGCTCTGAATGTCAACGTGAAGAAATTCAAGCAAGCGCGGGTAAACGGCGGGAGTAACTATGACTCTCTATGACTCTGAGGCCCGCCCTGAGGGCACATGGTCTACCTGACGAGTTCATTGGATACATCCTGGGATGCTACGAGGAGGCGGTGACGATGATCTCTGGTCCTGGGAAGTCGCTGGGCCCAGTGCGGCCTTCAAGAGGTGTTAGGCAGGGTGATCCACTCTCTCCCATCCTCTTTAACCTTTCCTTGGACCTCGTGCTTGCTCGCCTCCCAGAATACATTGGTGCCAATGTGATGGGACGACGTCTCAACGCTGCCGCCTTTGCTGATGACCTCCTGCTGTTCGCTGAAACTCCAGGAGGGCTCCAGGACCTTATTGATGCAGCAACATCTGCCCTTGGAGACCTCGGTCAGTTGAGCGTCCTATCCAAGGCACCACTTAAACCCCAACAGCGTCTACATGCCCTCAGAACTGTCATTCTGCCAGGAATACATCATGGCTTGGCCCTTTCGAGGACCCGCCTAGGAGCCCTGTCAGCAATGGACACCACCATCCGCGCAGCGATTAGATCTTGGCTGTGCCTGCCAGCGGACGTCCCTGTTGGCTACTTCCATGCCCCTGTTTCATCTGGGGGACTGGGAGTGCCATCAGCCCGCTGGCTTGGGCCTCTCCTGCGGCGGAATCGGCTCGCAAAGATGCGGGCATTGGGTGTCCTGTCTGACGGGACTGCAGATGACGTTCTGGGGCGTGAGATTGGGAGGCTTGAGCAGCAACTACGGGGTAACAACACGGTCATACGAACTACCAACCAAATGGGCCGGATGTGGGCTGAACGGCTGCATCTGTCGGTGGACGGCGCCGCCCTTAAGAAGTCTGCCCGAACACCAGGGCAGCATAGCTGGGTCGATAACCCACGACTAGCTATGACAGGCCGCGACTTCATCTCCTGCATCCGTACTAGGATCAATGCCCTTCCAACTCGGG
>NW_025728910.1:42500-45000 GCF_021461385.2 Schistocerca piceifrons
ACTGTCCGCTGATGTCGTACGCGTGAACCACAATCTGTACTGCACATTCGTCCTTATGTACTGAATGATACATCGTGGCACATGTGTGACCGCACAACGACTGCGCCCAAAAACGGCGGACCATACAGTGCAAATATTGTGCACGCAGCTACGTGTCGTCTCCCTATGAGAGCTGGATTGCAGTGTGGTACGCCATAGAGACGTGTGGGAGGAACGGACGCCGTGGATGGCGATCAGCATGAGCTGTCTGTTGATGTATTCGGACCTAGTCGTCTCTCCTCACACACCGTGATGGCATGGTGCACCGCGTTCCATATCTGCGACATGCTACAGAGGCCGGTTGACAGTCGTTCGAGCAATGGACATCGCATACGTACGGGGGCCACCTTCCACGTATTGTCTAGGCGTGCACATTTTGTTGCGTGTATGTGGGCAGACGTAGTGTGGCGTGACACCTGACACAGGCATGCAATAATCGTTGAAGTTGCAAATGGCGATGGACGCCTGCGTTTTCTGGTGAAGTTACGCAAATGAACAAATGGTAACCTGTTGTGGTGCGGTTGTTCTCGCTAGGGGTGAATCGGTGATGGCGACGATAGGTTGAGGTACTAACCGGTTGTTCCAGCGATACCCACCATGCCGACGAAACTGAACGGCATCTGGGTGTGAAGCGATACGCGGCGGTGGCTGGGTGGGACCGTCCCCGGCCGGTGAGGGGGCGCCTCCCGGCGTGCTGGCCGCGCGGTGCGTGGGCGCACGCGCTACAGCCGGCTGGTGGGGGCGGCCAGTGGCAGGCGCGCCGGCCGACGGACGCGGCAGGCGTCGCAGCTGCGCGCCGGCGCACCCTGCGCGCGGCGCCGTGCGGCCAAAGTAGGTCCTCGCGGGCCCGGTGCGAAGCGCGGTGGACATCTTCAGTGTGCTGGTCCGATTGAGGACTGTGTGCGTTGAGGATGCGCCGCCGCCCGGCGCTCGGCGCCGCGACGCCGTCTGCTGCTCGGTCGCCCCAGCGGTTCTCGCTGGTGGTTTGTATCGCAGCTGTGCGGATGTGTTGGCGCGTGCGCTGTGCTGGGAGAGTTCGCTTCGGCACCCAAGTGGGGCTTTTGTCCTTCTGTGGCGCTGGCGTTGGAGCTGCCGGTCACCGTAGGTGGCGCGTGTTGTCTCCCGCCGGCAATGCCACGACAGCACGCTCCCGGGCCTCTGTCGGCAGCGGCAAGCTCAGTTGGGAGCACGGGTGGTCGCACCGAAAGCGTCTACTCGCCTAACTCCGGGCGATTGCGCCTCTCTCGAACCCGACCAAGTACTTGGGACGGCGCTGCGCGCCGCCGGGACCTGAGAGGGTTTCGAGGTGTATTGTGCAGGGGAGCTCAGCCTCCTCCTGTTTGCAGAATGATTGAGCGGACGCTTGCGTGTTCGCGCGGGCCCCCGGGACACACTCCCGGGCGGCCGGCTGCTCAGCTCTAGTTGACGCAGCTCCCTGGTTGATCCTGCCAGTAGTCATATGCTTGTCTCAAAGATTAAGCCATGCATGTCTCAGTACAAGCCGCATTAAGGTGAAACCGCGAATGGCTCATTAAATCAGTTATGGTTCCTTAGATCGTACCCACGTTACTTGGATAACTGTGGTAATTCTAGAGCTAATACATGCAAACAGAGTCCCGACCAGAGATGGAAGGGACGCTTTTATTAGATCAAAACCAATCGGTCGGCTCGTCCGGTCCGTTTGCCTTGGTGACTCTGAATAACTTTGGGCTGATCGCACGGTCCTCGTACCGGCGACGCATCTTTCAAATGTCTGCCTTATCAACTGTCGATGGTAGGTTCTGCGCCTACCATGGTTGTAACGGGTAACGGGGAATCAGGGTTCGATTCCGGAGAGGGAGCCTGAGAAACGGCTACCACATCCAAGGAAGGCAGCAGGCGCGCAAATTACCCACTCCCGGCACGGGGAGGTAGTGACGAAAAATAACGATACGGGACTCATCCGAGGCCCCGTAATCGGAATGAGTACACTTTAAATCCTTTAACGAGTATCTATTGGAGGGCAAGTCTGGTGCCAGCAGCCGCGGTAATTCCAGCTCCAATAGCGTATATTAAAGTTGTTGCGGTTAAAAAGCTCGTAGTTGGATTTGTGTCCCACGCTGTTGGTTCACCGCCCGTCGGTGTTTAACTGGCATGTATCGTGGGACGTCCTGCCGGTGGGGCGAGCTGAAGGCGTGCGACCGCCTCGTGCGTGCTCGTGCGTCCCGAGGCGGACCCCGTTGAAATCCTACCAGGGTGCTCTTTATTGAGTGTCTCGGTGGGCCGGCACGTTTACTTTGAACAAATTAGAGTGCTTAAAGCAGGCAAGCCCGCCTGAATACTGTGTGCATGGAATAATGGAATAGGACCTCGGTTCTATTTTGTTGGTTTTCGGAACCCGAGGTAATGATTAATAGGGACAGGCGGGGGCATTCGTATTGCGACGTTAGAGGTGAAATTCTTGGATCGTCGCAAGACGAAC
>NW_025728910.1:52500-55000 GCF_021461385.2 Schistocerca piceifrons
GGCACCAACACCCACACATGTCCTATACAACGGTGCACCCAACATCACAATAGTACCTCCTGTCACAGCGCACAAACAATGACATGAGTCAAAGACACAGGTCTCACACAAGCATAGAATTGGAGCGCCGCCTCTAATAAGCCAAAGGTGCATCCTGACGTGACAAATCTGATCATGTCACAAGCATTCACTTACTATAATCACTATCAACGAACCTGCCGCCCCCGCCCCCCCCCCCCCTACACCTTTCCGTACAACAACGTGTAACCTAACCTAACCTAACCTATGTTGTACCTTAACCTAACCTATGTTGTACCTTAACCTAACCTATGTTGTACCTTAACCTAACCTATGTTGTACCTTAACCTAACCTATGTTGTACCTTAACCTAACCTATGTTGTACCTTAACCTAACCTATGTTGTACCTTAACCTAACCCATGTTGTACCTTAACCTAACCCATGTTGTACCTTAACCTAACCCATGTTGTACCTTAACCTAACCCATGTTGTACCTTAACCTAACCCATGTTGTACCTTAACCTAACCCATGTTGTGCCTCAACCTAACCCATGTTGTGCCTCAACCTAACCCATGTTGTGCCTCAACCTAACCCATGTTGTGCCTCAACCTAACCCATGTTGTGCCTCAACCTAACCCATGTTGTGCCTTAACCTAACCCATGTTGTGCCTTAACCTAACCCATGTTGTGCCTTAACCTAACCCATGTTGTGCCTTAACCTAACCCATGTTGTGCCTTAACCTAACCCATGTTGTGCCTTAACCTAACCCATGTTGTGCCTTAACCTAACCCATGTTGTGCCTTAACCTAACCCATGTTGTCGCCTTAACGTAACCCACGTTGTCGCCTAAACCTGCTCTGTAATTGTTATACGACTCGTTCAATTACTGTAGTGTTGCCCACCCGCAACCCTCGCAATATAGTTCGCTACTCGCACTGCCCGCACCCCTGTGTATCGCTTCATGTTAAACACCTTGCAAGTCTTGCTCACTTTCCACATGCTCCTGCTGTACACTGTAATGTGGATGGCAGCAGGACGTACATGCCGCCCCTCCCCACGTCCCCACCTTGCCCCCTGCCTTCGCAAGCTGGTTGGTGAGAAGTTTGCATGTTCAATGCCCTTCGCATGCGACGTACTCAGGCTACGTTGTGGTGCGGCCTGTGTCAACTGTCCGCTGATGTCGTACGCGTGAACCACAATCTGTACTGCACATTCGTCCTTATGTACTGAATGATACATCGTGGCACATGTGTGACCGCACAACGACTGCGCCCAAAAACGGCGGACCATACAGTGCAAATATTGTGCACGCAGCTACGTGTCGTCTCCCTATGAGAGCTGGATTGCAGTGTGGTACGCCATAGAGACGTGTGGGAGGAACGGACGCCGTGGATGGCGATCAGCATGAGCTGTCTGTTGATGTATTCGGACCTAGTCGTCTCTCCTCACACACCGTGATGGCATGGTGCACCGCGTTCCATATCTGCGACATGCTACAGAGGCCGGTTGACAGTCGTTCGAGCAATGGACATCGCATACGTACGGGGGCCACCTTCCACGTATTGTCTAGGCGTGCACATTTTGTTGCGTGTATGTGGGCAGACGTAGTGTGGCGTGACACCTGACACAGGCATGCAATAATCGTTGAAGTTGCAAATGGCGATGGACGCCTGCGTTTTCTGGTGAAGTTACGCAAATGAACAAATGGTAACCTGTTGTGGTGCGGTTGTTCTCGCTAGGGGTGAATCGGTGATGGCGACGATAGGTTGAGGTACTAACCGGTTGTTCCAGCGATACCCACCATGCCGACGAAACTGAACGGCATCTGGGTGTGAAGCGATACGCGGCGGTGGCTGGGTGGGACCGTCCCCGGCCGGTGAGGGGGCGCCTCCCGGCGTGCTGGCCGCGCGGTGCGTGGGCGCACGCGCTACAGCCGGCTGGTGGGGGCGGCCAGTGGCAGGCGCGCCGGCCGACGGACGCGGCAGGCGTCGCAGCTGCGCGCCGGCGCACCCTGCGCGCGGCGCCGTGCGGCCAAAGTAGGTCCTCGCGGGCCCGGTGCGAAGCGCGGTGGACATCTTCAGTGTGCTGGTCCGATTGAGGACTGTGTGCGTTGAGGATGCGCCGCCGCCCGGCGCTCGGCGCCGCGACGCCGTCTGCTGCTCGGTCGCCCCAGCGGTTCTCGCTGGTGGTTTGTATCGCAGCTGTGCGGATGTGTTGGCGCGTGCGCTGTGCTGGGAGAGTTCGCTTCGGCACCCAAGTGGGGCTTTTGTCCTTCTGTGGCGCTGGCGTTGGAGCTGCCGGTCACCGTAGGTGGCGCGTGTTGTCTCCCGCCGGCAATGCCACGACAGCACGCTCCCGGGCCTCTGTCGGCAGCGGCAAGCTCAGTTGGGAGCACGGGTGGTCGCACCGAAAGCGTCTACTCGCCTAACTCCGGGCGATTGCGCCTCTCTCGAACCCGACCAAGTACTTGGGACGGCG
>NW_025728910.1:65000-67500 GCF_021461385.2 Schistocerca piceifrons
GGCGGACCATACAGTGCAAATATTGTGCACGCAGCTACGTGTCGTCTCCCTATGAGAGCTGGATTGCAGTGTGGTACGCCATAGAGACGTGTGGGAGGAACGGACGCCGTGGATGGCGATCAGCATGAGCTGTCTGTTGATGTATTCGGACCTAGTCGTCTCTCCTCACACACCGTGATGGCATGGTGCACCGCGTTCCATATCTGCGACATGCTACAGAGGCCGGTTGACAGTCGTTCGAGCAATGGACATCGCATACGTACGGGGGCCACCTTCCACGTATTGTCTAGGCGTGCACATTTTGTTGCGTGTATGTGGGCAGACGTAGTGTGGCGTGACACCTGACACAGGCATGCAATAATCGTTGAAGTTGCAAATGGCGATGGACGCCTGCGTTTTCTGGTGAAGTTACGCAAATGAACAAATGGTAACCTGTTGTGGTGCGGTTGTTCTCGCTAGGGGTGAATCGGTGATGGCGACGATAGGTTGAGGTACTAACCGGTTGTTCCAGCGATACCCACCATGCCGACGAAACTGAACGGCATCTGGGTGTGAAGCGATACGCGGCGGTGGCTGGGTGGGACCGTCCCCGGCCGGTGAGGGGGCGCCTCCCGGCGTGCTGGCCGCGCGGTGCGTGGGCGCACGCGCTACAGCCGGCTGGTGGGGGCGGCCAGTGGCAGGCGCGCCGGCCGACGGACGCGGCAGGCGTCGCAGCTGCGCGCCGGCGCACCCTGCGCGCGGCGCCGTGCGGCCAAAGTAGGTCCTCGCGGGCCCGGTGCGAAGCGCGGTGGACATCTTCAGTGTGCTGGTCCGATTGAGGACTGTGTGCGTTGAGGATGCGCCGCCGCCCGGCGCTCGGCGCCGCGACGCCGTCTGCTGCTCGGTCGCCCCAGCGGTTCTCGCTGGTGGTTTGTATCGCAGCTGTGCGGATGTGTTGGCGCGTGCGCTGTGCTGGGAGAGTTCGCTTCGGCACCCAAGTGGGGCTTTTGTCCTTCTGTGGCGCTGGCGTTGGAGCTGCCGGTCACCGTAGGTGGCGCGTGTTGTCTCCCGCCGGCAATGCCACGACAGCACGCTCCCGGGCCTCTGTCGGCAGCGGCAAGCTCAGTTGGGAGCACGGGTGGTCGCACCGAAAGCGTCTACTCGCCTAACTCCGGGCGATTGCGCCTCTCTCGAACCCGACCAAGTACTTGGGACGGCGCTGCGCGCCGCCGGGACCTGAGAGGGTTTCGAGGTGTATTGTGCAGGGGAGCTCAGCCTCCTCCTGTTTGCAGAATGATTGAGCGGACGCTTGCGTGTTCGCGCGGGCCCCCGGGACACACTCCCGGGCGGCCGGCTGCTCAGCTCTAGTTGACGCAGCTCCCTGGTTGATCCTGCCAGTAGTCATATGCTTGTCTCAAAGATTAAGCCATGCATGTCTCAGTACAAGCCGCATTAAGGTGAAACCGCGAATGGCTCATTAAATCAGTTATGGTTCCTTAGATCGTACCCACGTTACTTGGATAACTGTGGTAATTCTAGAGCTAATACATGCAAACAGAGTCCCGACCAGAGATGGAAGGGACGCTTTTATTAGATCAAAACCAATCGGTCGGCTCGTCCGGTCCGTTTGCCTTGGTGACTCTGAATAACTTTGGGCTGATCGCACGGTCCTCGTACCGGCGACGCATCTTTCAAATGTCTGCCTTATCAACTGTCGATGGTAGGTTCTGCGCCTACCATGGTTGTAACGGGTAACGGGGAATCAGGGTTCGATTCCGGAGAGGGAGCCTGAGAAACGGCTACCACATCCAAGGAAGGCAGCAGGCGCGCAAATTACCCACTCCCGGCACGGGGAGGTAGTGACGAAAAATAACGATACGGGACTCATCCGAGGCCCCGTAATCGGAATGAGTACACTTTAAATCCTTTAACGAGTATCTATTGGAGGGCAAGTCTGGTGCCAGCAGCCGCGGTAATTCCAGCTCCAATAGCGTATATTAAAGTTGTTGCGGTTAAAAAGCTCGTAGTTGGATTTGTGTCCCACGCTGTTGGTTCACCGCCCGTCGGTGTTTAACTGGCATGTATCGTGGGACGTCCTGCCGGTGGGGCGAGCTGAAGGCGTGCGACCGCCTCGTGCGTGCTCGTGCGTCCCGAGGCGGACCCCGTTGAAATCCTACCAGGGTGCTCTTTATTGAGTGTCTCGGTGGGCCGGCACGTTTACTTTGAACAAATTAGAGTGCTTAAAGCAGGCAAGCCCGCCTGAATACTGTGTGCATGGAATAATGGAATAGGACCTCGGTTCTATTTTGTTGGTTTTCGGAACCCGAGGTAATGATTAATAGGGACAGGCGGGGGCATTCGTATTGCGACGTTAGAGGTGAAATTCTTGGATCGTCGCAAGACGAACAGAAGCGAAAGCATTTGCCAAGTATGTTTTCATTAATCAAGAACGAAAGTTAGAGGTTCGAAGGCGATCAGATACCGCCCTAGTTCTAACCATAAACGATGCCAGCCAGCGATC
>NW_025728910.1:75000-77499 GCF_021461385.2 Schistocerca piceifrons
GCATAGAATTGGAGCGCCGCCTCTAATAAGCCAAAGGTGCATCCTGACGTGACAAATCTGATCATGTCACAAGCATTCACTTACTATAATCACTATCAACGAACCTGCCGCCCCCGCCCCCCCCCCCCCCTACACCTTTCCGTACAACAACGTGTAACCTAACCTAACCTAACCTAACCTATGTTGTACCTTAACCTAACCTATGTTGTACCTTAACCTAACCTATGTTGTACCTTAACCTAACCTATGTTGTACCTTAACCTAACCTATGTTGTACCTTAACCTAACCTATGTTGTACCTTAACCTAACCTATGTTGTACCTTAACCTAACCCATGTTGTACCTTAACCTAACCCATGTTGTACCTTAACCTAACCCATGTTGTACCTTAACCTAACCCATGTTGTACCTTAACCTAACCCATGTTGTACCTTAACCTAACCCATGTTGTGCCTCAACCTAACCCATGTTGTGCCTCAACCTAACCCATGTTGTGCCTCAACCTAACCCATGTTGTGCCTTAACCTAACCCATGTTGTGCCTCAACCTAACCCATGTTGTGCCTTAACCTAACCCATGTTGTGCCTTAACCTAACCCATGTTGTGCCTTAACCTAACCCATGTTGTGCCTTAACCTAACCCATGTTGTGCCTTAACCTAACCCATGTTGTGCCTTAACCTAACCCATGTTGTGCCTTAACCTAACCCATGTTGTGCCTTAACCTAACCCATGTTGTCGCCTTAACGTAACCCACGTTGTCGCCTAAACCTGCTCTGTAATTGTTATACGACTCGTTCAATTACTGTAGTGTTGCCCACCCGCAACCCTCGCAATATAGTTCGCTACTCGCACTGCCCGCACCCCTGTGTATCGCTTCATGTTAAACACCTTGCAAGTCTTGCTCACTTTCCACATGCTCCTGCTGTACACTGTAATGTGGATGGCAGCAGGACGTACATGCCGCCCCTCCCCACGTCCCCACCTTGCCCCCTGCCTTCGCAAGCTGGTTGGTGAGAAGTTTGCATGTTCAATGCCCTTCGCATGCGACGTACTCAGGCTACGTTGTGGTGCGGCCTGTGTCAACTGTCCGCTGATGTCGTACGCGTGAACCACAATCTGTACTGCACATTCGTCCTTATGTACTGAATGATACATCGTGGCACATGTGTGACCGCACAACGACTGCGCCCAAAAACGGCGGACCATACAGTGCAAATATTGTGCACGCAGCTACGTGTCGTCTCCCTATGAGAGCTGGATTGCAGTGTGGTACGCCATAGAGACGTGTGGGAGGAACGGACGCCGTGGATGGCGATCAGCATGAGCTGTCTGTTGATGTATTCGGACCTAGTCGTCTCTCCTCACACACCGTGATGGCATGGTGCACCGCGTTCCATATCTGCGACATGCTACAGAGGCCGGTTGACAGTCGTTCGAGCAATGGACATCGCATACGTACGGGGGCCACCTTCCACGTATTGTCTAGGCGTGCACATTTTGTTGCGTGTATGTGGGCAGACGTAGTGTGGCGTGACACCTGACACAGGCATGCAATAATCGTTGAAGTTGCAAATGGCGATGGACGCCTGCGTTTTCTGGTGAAGTTACGCAAATGAACAAATGGTAACCTGTTGTGGTGCGGTTGTTCTCGCTAGGGGTGAATCGGTGATGGCGACGATAGGTTGAGGTACTAACCGGTTGTTCCAGCGATACCCACCATGCCGACGAAACTGAACGGCATCTGGGTGTGAAGCGATACGCGGCGGTGGCTGGGTGGGACCGTCCCCGGCCGGTGAGGGGGCGCCTCCCGGCGTGCTGGCCGCGCGGTGCGTGGGCGCACGCGCTACAGCCGGCTGGTGGGGGCGGCCAGTGGCAGGCGCGCCGGCCGACGGACGCGGCAGGCGTCGCAGCTGCGCGCCGGCGCACCCTGCGCGCGGCGCCGTGCGGCCAAAGTAGGTCCTCGCGGGCCCGGTGCGAAGCGCGGTGGACATCTTCAGTGTGCTGGTCCGATTGAGGACTGTGTGCGTTGAGGATGCGCCGCCGCCCGGCGCTCGGCGCCGCGACGCCGTCTGCTGCTCGGTCGCCCCAGCGGTTCTCGCTGGTGGTTTGTATCGCAGCTGTGCGGATGTGTTGGCGCGTGCGCTGTGCTGGGAGAGTTCGCTTCGGCACCCAAGTGGGGCTTTTGTCCTTCTGTGGCGCTGGCGTTGGAGCTGCCGGTCACCGTAGGTGGCGCGTGTTGTCTCCCGCCGGCAATGCCACGACAGCACGCTCCCGGGCCTCTGTCGGCAGCGGCAAGCTCAGTTGGGAGCACGGGTGGTCGCACCGAAAGCGTCTACTCGCCTAACTCCGGGCGATTGCGCCTCTCTCGAACCCGACCAAGTACTTGGGACGGCGCTGCGCGCCGCCGGGACCTGAGAGGGTTTCGAGGTGTATTGTGCAGGGGAGCTCAGCCTCCTCCTGTTTGCAGAATGATTGAGCGGACGCTTGCGTGTTCGCGC
>NW_025728911.1:0-51789 GCF_021461385.2 Schistocerca piceifrons
GTCCTCGCCGGCGCCGACTCTTGCCAAAGGATGCGAAATGTGCGCGGATACGCTGTCCGAATGCGTCCTGGATGTGCTCCCCTAGCCTACCTCGAAATGCGCCTGCCAGGTACGATCACCTTCGGCCGCTGCCGACAGGCGGGAAGCCGACACAGCGCGGAGGCGGGGCGCTCGCTTGTGCGGTGGTGGTGTAATGGTCAGCATAGTTGCCTTCCAAGCAGTTGATCCGGGTTCGATTCCCGGCCACCGCAGCAGGCTTTTAATTTCGCGTATGAGTACTTTTGCCACGCGCTCTTAAATTATTGTTTTTCCGGCCTCCTACTCGCTGCATACCAGCCCTTAGTGTGTCTCGACTTTGCTCGGCTGACGCGAGAGCTGACGCTCTCAAATCGGCCTATATCAAAACGACAAGCACGAGAAACGACTGAGAGAGGTAAAGAGAGGTGAGGCTAGGCGATGGACACACAGCACGCCCCCTTCATTTCACGGTGGCGTCTCCCTGACCGAATCGGGCTGCAGCTCCGAAAACTAAGGAGAAACAAAAATAGGAAGTAAAACTGCCAATAGTACCCTGTGTTCCCATGCGCTCACCCGCCCAAGTACTGACAGGGGCCAAAGTGGTTGCGCATCGGCAATCGGACATTTTCTTTCATTTTCTCTTTATCGGTTGAGAACCAGTGTATTCAAGATATTATGGCCATTGCCGAGTGAATGATGTAGCGCTTCCCGACGAGTCGGGTTCGGATCCTCTGTCAACTTCCACGCAGGGTGATGATCTTTTGGTCATCACACTCGCCAGCTGAAATCGGCGCTGCCTTTTCGTAGTAGTAAAAGAGCAGTGGCCCGTGGGGGGATCGAACCCACGACCTTCGCGTTATTAGCACGACGCTCTAACCAACTGAGCTAACGGGCCCCAGCAGATGCAGTTGCTCAGCCCTACGCTGGAAACTGGTGGCATGAAGCCGTACACCATTTCTATGGACGTCGTGCGTCTGCTTCCCTAGTCTATATTCTGCTGACGGTCACGAAACAGTAGCTATATTGCGAGCAGGACGGGAAACGGCCGCTCGGACAGCTCAAACTTGTCACGACTCGTGTGGAAAAAATTCCGTTCCGGTACCGGGAATCGAACCCGGGCCTCCTGGGTGAAAGCCAGGTATCCTAGCCACTAGACCACACCGGATGCGGCCGTTTCGTTCGACCGTTCGTACGGTCGCTTGTCGCATTTCGTGTCGAGTGCCGCGTCGGCGCCCTTCTCTCTTTGCGAGCATCTTTGCACAGACTGACTGGCAAGGCGCGCACCTCAAACGCCGCAGAGCAATGCTTTTGGCTTCATGCTCTGCTGGGAGAAGAGGAAAAGGGAAGCTGTAAGTAGCAATAACAGGAGGTAAACATTTTCCCGCTGAAGCGTTGAAAAGTTGTGGATAACAAACAAGAACTACGTTGGCGCCCTAGCAACAGCGCCACCATCAGTCACAGAAAATTAAATGCCCCGGGTGAGGATCGAACTCACGACCTTAAGATTATGAGACTTACGCGCTGCCTACTGCGCTACCGAGGCACGGGTGCACCACTGGTCCTGGAAACTGGGTAAATACCGTACCCAATATTAGACGTAGAGACACTGTACTTCCTGGGTAACGTGTTCTGTTGCTACACGCGCACTGCCGGCCCAGTTGATTGCGGTGTTGCTGCAGCTGTTGCAACGATAGGCAGCACTCCTTGTCGTTAAAGCTCAGTGCCTCGGAGGCACCTGGACACAGCAACTTGTGAGGCCAAGCCGACGCTAGTCTGCAGAACATCATGCGAGCGTCCTAGTGGGGACCGGCGAGTGCTGCGTTCTCGGTTCTTCTCAAGGGAATCCAGCTATATATTCTTGCGGATCGTGCATCTCAAGCGCGCAAGCCACACGGCAGCATTATCGCGGGGAAAAGCAAAATGATGCATCGGCCGGGAATCGAACCCGGGCCGCCCGCGTGGCAGGCGAGCATTCTACCACTGAACCACCGATGCTGGGGCCAGCGGCAACTTCACGCTGCTTCCCGAGCAGATGTCTCAAGGGAAAGTGGGACTGCCGTCAAGCGCCGTAGCATTCTGTGGAGAAGATGCTGCAGACGCTGAATCCTGCACTGCACTGCTTAAAAATGCCGCCAGAACGCGGTCCTCGCCGGCGCCGACTCTTGCCAAAGGATGCGAAATGTGCGCGGATACGCTGTCCGAATGCGTCTGGATGTGCTCCCCTAGCCTACCTCGAAATGCGCCTGCCAGGTACGATCACCTTCGGCCGCTGCCGACAGGCGGGAAGCCGACACAGCGCGGAGGCGGGGGCGCTCGCTTGTGCGGTGGTGGTGTAATGGTCAGCATAGTTGCCTTCCAAGCAGTTGATCCGGGTTCGATTCCCGGCCACCGCAGCAGGCTTTTAATTTCGCGTATGAGTACTTTTGCCACGCGCTCTTAAATTATTGTTTTTCCGGCCTCCTACTCGCTGCATACCAGCCCTTAGTGTGTCTCGACTTGTCTCGACTTTGCTCGGCTGACGCGAGAGCTGACGCTCTCAAATCGGCCTATATCAAAACGACAAGCACGAGAAAAACGACTGAGAGAGGTAAAGAGAGGTGAGGCTAGGCGATGGACACACAGCACGCCCCTTCATTTCACGGTGGCGTCTCCCTGACCGAATCGGGCTGCAGCTCCGAAAACTAAGGAGAAACAAAAATAGGAAGTAAAACTGCCAATAGTACCCTGTGTTCCCATGCGCTCACCCGCCCAAGTACTGACAGGGGCCAAAGTGGTTGCGCATCGGCAATCGGACATTTTCTTTCATTTTCTCTTTATCGGTTGAGAACCAGTGTATTCAAGATATTATGGCCATTGCCGAGTGAATGATGTAGCGCTTCCCGACGAGTCGGGTTCGGATCCTCTGTCAACTTCCACGCAGGGTGATGATCTTTTGGTCATCACACTCGCCAGCTGAAATCGGCGCTGCCTTTTCGTAGTAGTAAAAGAGCAGTGGCCCGTGGGGGGATCGAACCCACGACCTTCGCGTTATTAGCACGACGCTCTAACCAACTGAGCTAACGGGCCCCAGCAGATGCAGTTGCTCAGCCCTACGCTGGAAACTGGTGGCATGAAGCCGTACACCATTTCTATGGTCGTCGTGCGTCTGCTTCCCTAGTCTATATTCTGCTGACGGTCACGAAACAGTAGCTATATTGCGAGCAGGACGGGAAACGGCCGCTCGGACAGCTCAAACTTGTCACGACTCGTGTGGAAAAAATTCCGTTCCGGTACGGGAATCGAACCCGGGCCTCCTGGGTGAAAGCCAGGTATCCTAGCCACTAGACCACACCGGATGCGGCCGTTTCGTTCGACCGTTCGTACGGTCGCTTGTCGCATTTCGTGTCGAGTGCCGCGTCGGCGCCCTTCTCTCTTTGCGAGCATCTTTGCACAGACTGACTGGCAAGGCGCGCACCTCAAACGCCGCAGAGCAATGCTTTTGGCTTCATGCTCTGCTGGGAGAAGAGGAAAAGGGAAGCTGTAAGTAGCAATAACAGGAGGTAAACATTTTCCCGCTGAAGCGTTGAAAAGTTGTGGATAACAAACAAGAACTACGTTGGCGCCCTAGCAACAGCGCCACCATCAGTCACAGAAAATTAAATGCCCCGGGTGAGGATCGAACTCACGACCTTAAGATTATGAGACTTACGCGCTGCCTACTGCGCTACCGAGGCACGGGTGCACCACTGGTCCTGGAAACTGGGTAAATACCGTACCCAATATTAGACGTAGAGACACTGTACTTCCTGGGTAACGTGTTCTGTTGCTACACGCGCACTGCCGGCCCAGTTGATTGCGGTGTTGCTGCAGCTGTTGCAACGATAGGCAGCACTCCTTGTCGTTAAAGCTCAGTGCCTCGGAGGCACCTGGACACAGCAACTTGTGAGGCCAAGCCGACGCTAGTCTGCAGAACATCATGCGAGCGTCCTAGTGGGGACCGGCGAGTGCTGCGTTCTCGGTTCTTCTCAAGGGAATCCAGCTATATATTCTTGCGGATCGTGCATCTCAAGCGCGCAAGCCACACGGCAGCATTATCGCGGGAAAAGCAAAATGATGCATCGGCCGGGAATCGAACCCGGGCCGCCCGCGTGGCAGGCGAGCATTCTACCACTGAACCACCGATGCTGGGGCCAGCGGCAACTTCACGCTGCTTCCCGAGCAGATGTCTCAAGGGAAAGTGGGACTGCCGTCAAGCGCCGTAGCATTCTGTGGAGAAGATGCTGCAGACGCTGAATCCTGCACTGCACTGCTTAAAAATGCCGCCAGAACGCGGTCCTCGCCGGCGCCGACTCTTGCCAAAGGATGCGAAATGTGCGCGGATACGCTGTCCGAATGCGTCTGGATGTGCTCCCCTAGCCTACCTCGAAATGCGCCTGCCAGGTACGATCACCTTCGGCCGCTGCCGACAGGCGGGAAGCCGACACAGCGCGGAGGCGGGGCGCTCGCTTGTGCGGTGGTGGTGTAATGGTCAGCATAGTTGCCTTCCAAGCAGTTGATCCGGGTTCGATTCCCGGCCACCGCAGCAGGCTTTTAATTTCGCGTATGAGTACTTTTGCCACGCGCTCTTAAATTATTGTTTTTCCGGCCTCCTACTCGCTGCATACCAGCCCTTAGTGTGTCTCGACTTGTCTCGACTTTGCTCGGCTGACGCGAGAGCTGACGCTCTCAAATCGGCCTATATCAAAACGACAAGCACGAGAAACGACTGAGAGAGGTAAAGAGAGGTGAGGCTAGGCGATGGACACACAGCACGCCCCCTTCATTTCACGGTGGCGTCTCCCTGACCGAATCGGGCTGCAGCTCCGAAAACTAAGGAGAAACAAAAATAGGAAGTAAAACTGCCAATAGTACCCTGTGTTCCCATGCGCTCACCCGCCCAAGTACTGACAGGGGCCAAAGTGGTTGCGCATCGGCAATCGGACATTTTCTTTCATTTTCTCTTTATCGGTTGAGAACCAGTGTATTCAAGATATTATGGCCATTGCCGAGTGAATGATGTAGCGCTTCCCGACGAGTCGGGTTCGGATCCTCTGTCAACTTCCACGCAGGGTGATGATCTTTTGGTCATCACACTCGCCAGCTGAAATCGGCGCTGCCTTTTCGTAGTAGTAAAAGAGCAGTGGCCCGTGGGGGGATCGAACCCACGACCTTCGCGTTATTAGCACGACGCTCTAACCAACTGAGCTAACGGCCCCAGCAGATGCAGTTGCTCAGCCCTACGCTGGAAACTGGTGGCATGAAGCCGTACACCATTTCTATGGTCGTCGTGCGTCTGCTTCCCTAGTCTATATTCTGCTGACGGTCACGAAACAGTAGCTATATTGCGAGCAGGACGGGAAACGGCCGCTCGGACAGCTCAAACTTGTCACGACTCGTGTGGAAAAAATTCCGTTCCGGTACCGGGAATCGAACCCGGGCCTCCTGGGTGAAAGCCAGGTATCCTAGCCACTAGACCACACCGGATGCGGCCGTTTCGTTCGACCGTTCGTACGGTCGCTTGTCGCATTTCGTGTCGAGTGCCGCGTCGGCGCCCTTCTCTCTTTGCGAGCATCTTTGCACAGACTGACTGGCAAGGCGCGCACCTCAAACGCCGCAGAGCAATGCTTTTGGCTTCATGCTCTGCTGGGAGAAGAGGAAAAGGGAAGCTGTAAGTAGCAATAACAGGAGGTAAACATTTTCCCGCTGAAGCGTTGAAAAGTTGTGGATAACAAACAAGAACTACGTTGGCGCCCTAGCAACAGCGCCACCATCAGTCACAGAAAATTAAATGCCCCGGGTGAGGATCGAACTCACGACCTTAAGATTATGAGACTTACGCGCTGCCTACTGCGCTACCGAGGCACGGGTGCACCACTGGTCCTGGAAACTGGGTAAATACCGTACCCAATATTAGACGTAGAGACACTGTACTTCCTGGGTAACGTGTTCTGTTGCTACACGCGCACTGCCGGCCCAGTTGATTGCGGTGTTGCTGCAGCTGTTGCAACGATAGGCAGCACTCCTTGTCGTTAAAGCTCAGTGCCTCGGAGGCACCTGGACACAGCAACTTGTGAGGCCAAGCCGACGCTAGTCTGCAGAACATCATGCGAGCGTCCTAGTGGGGACCGGCGAGTGCTGCGTTCTCGGTTCTTCTCAAGGGAATCCAGCTATATATTCTTGCGGATCGTGCATCTCAAGCGCGCAAGCCACACGGCAGCATTATCGCGGGAAAAGCAAAATGATGCATCGGCCGGGAATCGAACCCGGGCCGCCCGCGTGGCAGGCGAGCATTCTACCACTGAACCACCGATGCTGGGGCCAGCGGCAACTTCACGCTGCTTCCCGAGCAGATGTCTCAAGGGAAAGTGGGACTGCCGTCAAGCGCCGTAGCATTCTGTGGAGAAGATGCTGCAGACGCTGAATCCTGCACTGCACTGCTTAAAAATGCCGCCAGAACGCGGTCCTCGCCGGCGCCGACTCTTGCCAAAGGATGCGAAATGTGCGCGGATACGCTGTCCGAATGCGTCTGGATGTGCTCCCCTAGCCTACCTCGAAATGCGCCTGCCAGGTACGATCACCTTCGGCCGCTGCCGACAGGCGGGAAGCCGACACAGCGCGGAGGCGGGGCGCTCGCTTGTGCGGTGGTGGTGTAATGGTCAGCATAGTTGCCTTCCAAGCAGTTGATCCGGGTTCGATTCCCGGCCACCGCAGCAGGCTTTTAATTTCGCGTATGAGTACTTTTGCCACGCGCTCTTAAATTATTGTTTTTCCGGCCTCCTACTCGCTGCATACCAGCCCTTAGTGTGTCTCGACTTGTCTCGACTTTGCTCGGCTGACGCGAGAGCTGACGCTCTCAAATCGGCCTATATCAAAACGACAAGCACGAGAAACGACTGAGAGAGGTAAAGAGAGGTGAGGCTAGGCGATGGACACACAGCACGCCCCCTTCATTTCACGGTGGCGTCTCCCTGACCGAATCGGGCTGCAGCTCCGAAAACTAAGGAGAAACAAAAATAGGAAGTAAAACTGCCAATAGTACCCTGTGTTCCCATGCGCTCACCCGCCCAAGTACTGACAGGGGCCAAAGTGGTTGCGCATCGGCAATCGGACATTTTCTTTCATTTTCTCTTTATCGGTTGAGAACCAGTGTATTCAAGATATTATGGCCATTGCCGAGTGAATGATGTAGCGCTTCCCGACGAGTCGGGTTCGGATCCTCTGTCAACTTCCACGCAGGGTGATGATCTTTTGGTCATCACACTCGCCAGCTGAAATCGGCGCTGCCTTTTCGTAGTAGTAAAAGAGTAGTGGCCCGTGGGGGGATCGAACCCACGACCTTCGCGTTATTAGCACGACGCTCTAACCAACTGAGCTAACGGGCCCCAGCAGATGCAGTTGCTCAGCCCTACGCTGGAAACTGGTGGCATGAAGCCGTACACCATTTCTATGGTCGTCGTGCGTCTGCTTCCCTAGTCTATATTCTGCTGACGGTCACGAAACAGTAGCTATATTGCGAGCAGGACGGGAAACGGCCGCTCGGACAGCTCAAACTTGTCACGACTCGTGTGGAAAAAATTCCGTTCCGGTACCGGGAATCGAACCCGGGCCTCCTGGGTGAAAGCCAGGTATCCTAGCCACTAGACCACACCGGATGCGGCCGTTTCGTTCGACCGTTCGTACGGTCGCTTGTCGCATTTCGTGTCGAGTGCCGCGTCGGCGCCCTTCTCTCTTTGCGAGCATCTTTGCACAGACTGACTGGCAAGGCGCGCACCTCAAACGCCGCAGAGCAATGCTTTTGGCTTCATGCTCTGCTGGGAGAAGAGGAAAAGGGAAGCTGTAAGTAGCAATAACAGGAGGTAAACATTTTCCCGCTGAAGCGTTGAAAAGTTGTGGATAACAAACAAGAACTACGTTGGCGCCCTAGCAACAGCGCCACCATCAGTCACAGAAAATTAAATGCCCCGGGTGAGGATCGAACTCACGACCTTAAGATTATGAGACTTACGCGCTGCCTACTGCGCTACCGAGGCACGGGTGCACCACTGGTCCTGGAAACTGGGTAAATACCGTACCCAATATTAGACGTAGAGACACTGTACTTCCTGGGTAACGTGTTCTGTTGCTACACGCGCACTGCCGGCCCAGTTGATTGCGGTGTTGCTGCAGCTGTTGCAACGATAGGCAGCACTCCTTGTCGTTAAAGCTCAGTGCCTCGGAGGCACCTGGACACAGCAACTTGTGAGGCCAAGCCGACGCTAGTCTGCAGAACATCATGCGAGCGTCCTAGTGGGGACCGGCGAGTGCTGCGTTCTCGGTTCTTCTCAAGGGAATCCAGCTATATATTCTTGCGGATCGTGCATCTCAAGCGCGCAAGCCACACGGCAGCATTATCGCGGGAAAAGCAAAATGATGCATCGGCCGGGAATCGAACCCGGGCCGCCCGCGTGGCAGGCGAGCATTCTACCACTGAACCACCGATGCTGGGGCCAGCGGCAACTTCACGCTGCTTCCCGAGCAGATGTCTCAAGGGAAAGTGGGACTGCCGTCAAGCGCCGTAGCATTCTGTGGAGAAGATGCTGCAGACGCTGAATCCTGCACTGCACTGCTTAAAAATGCCGCCAGAACGCGGTCCTCGCCGGCGCCGACTCTTGCCAAAGGATGCGAAATGTGCGCGGATACGCTGTCCGAATGCGTCTGGATGTGCTCCCCTAGCCTACCTCGAAATGCGCCTGCCAGGTACGATCACCTTCGGCCGCTGCCGACAGGCGGGAAGCCGACACAGCGCGGAGGCGGGGCGCTCGCTTGTGCGGTGGTGGTGTAATGGTCAGCATAGTTGCCTTCCAAGCAGTTGATCCGGGTTCGATTCCCGGCCACCGCAGCAGGCTTTTAATTTCGCGTATGAGTACTTTTGCCACGCGCTCTTAAATTATTGTTTTTCCGGCCTCCTACTCGCTGCATACCAGCCCTTAGTGTGTCTCGACTTGTCTCGACTTTGCTCGGCTGACGCGAGAGCTGACGCTCTCAAATCGGCCTATATCAAAACGACAAGCACGAGAAACGACTGAGAGAGGTAAAGAGAGGTGAGGCTAGGCGATGGACACACAGCACGCCCCCTTCATTTCACGGTGGCGTCTCCCTGACCGAATCGGGCTGCAGCTCCGAAAACTAAGGAGAAACAAAAATAGGAAGTAAAACTGCCAATAGTACCCTGTGTTCCCATGCGCTCACCCGCCCAAGTACTGACAGGGGCCAAAGTGGTTGCGCATCGGCAATCGGACATTTTCTTTCATTTTCTCTTTATCGGTTGAGAACCAGTGTATTCAAGATATTATGGCCATTGCCGAGTGAATGATGTAGCGCTTCCCGACGAGTCGGGTTCGGATCCTCTGTCAACTTCCACGCAGGGTGATGATCTTTTGGTCATCACACTCGCCAGCTGAAATCGGCGCTGCCTTTTCGTAGTAGTAAAAGAGCAGTGGCCCGTGGGGGGATCGAACCCACGACCTTCGCGTTATTAGCACGACGCTCTAACCAACTGAGCTAACGGGCCCCAGCAGATGCAGTTGCTCAGCCCTACGCTGGAAACTGGTGGCATGAAGCCGTACACCATTTCTATGGACGTCGTGCGTCTGCTTCCCTAGTCTATATTCTGCTGACGGTCACGAAACAGTAGCTATATTGCGAGCAGGACGGGAAACGGCCGCTCGGACAGCTCAAACTTGTCACGACTCGTGTGGAAAAAATTCCGTTCCGGTACCGGGAATCGAACCCGGGCCTCCTGGGTGAAAGCCAGGTATCCTAGCCACTAGACCACACCGGATGCGGCCGTTTCGTTCGACCGTTCGTACGGTCGCTTGTCGCATTTCGTGTCGAGTGCCGCGTCGGCGCCCTTCTCTCTTTGCGAGCATCTTTGCACAGACTGACTGGCAAGGCGCGCACCTCAAACGCCGCAGAGCAATGCTTTTGGCTTCATGCTCTGCTGGGAGAAGAGGAAAAGGGAAGCTGTAAGTAGCAATAACAGGAGGTAAACATTTTCCCGCTGAAGCGTTGAAAAGTTGTGGATAACAAACAAGAACTACGTTGGCGCCCTAGCAACAGCGCCACCATCAGTCACAGAAAATTAAATGCCCCGGGTGAGGATCGAACTCACGACCTTAAGATTATGAGACTTACGCGCTGCCTACTGCGCTACCGAGGCACGGGTGCACCACTGGTCCTGGAAACTGGGTAAATACCGTACCCAATATTAGACGTAGAGACACTGTACTTCCTGGGTAACGTGTTCTGTTGCTACACGCGCACTGCCGGCCCAGTTGATTGCGGTGTTGCTGCAGCTGTTGCAACGATAGGCAGCACTCCTTGTCGTTAAAGCTCAGTGCCTCGGAGGCACCTGGACACAGCAACTTGTGAGGCCAAGCCGACGCTAGTCTGCAGAACATCATGCGAGCGTCCTAGTGGGGACCGGCGAGTGCTGCGTTCTCGGTTCTTCTCAAGGGAATCCAGCTATATATTCTTGCGGATCGTGCATCTCAAGCGCGCAAGCCACACGGCAGCATTATCGCGGGAAAAGCAAAATGATGCATCGGCCGGGAATCGAACCCGGGCCGCCCGCGTGGCAGGCGAGCATTCTACCACTGAACCACCGATGCTGGGGCCAGCGGCAACTTCACGCTGCTTCCCGAGCAGATGTCTCAAGGGAAAGTGGGACTGCCGTCAAGCGCCGTAGCATTCTGTGGAGAAGATGCTGCAGACGCTGAATCCTGCACTGCACTGCTTAAAAATGCCGCCAGAACGCGGTCCTCGCCGGCGCCGACTCTTGCCAAAGGATGCGAAATGTGCGCGGATACGCTGTCCGAATGCGTCTGGATGTGCTCCCCTAGCCTACCTCGAAATGCGCCTGCCAGGTACGATCACCTTCGGCCGCTGCCGACAGGCGGGAAGCCGACACAGCGCGGAGGCGGGGCGCTCGCTTGTGCGGTGGTGGTGTAATGGTCAGCATAGTTGCCTTCCAAGCAGTTGATCCGGGTTCGATTCCCGGCCACCGCAGCAGGCTTTTAATTTCGCGTATGAGTACTTTTGCCACGCGCTCTTAAATTATTGTTTTTCCGGCCTCCTACTCGCTGCATACCAGCCCTTAGTGTGTCTCGACTTGTCTCGACTTTGCTCGGCTGACGCGAGAGCTGACGCTCTCAAATCGGCCTATATCAAAACGACAAGCACGAGAAACGACTGAGAGAGGTAAAGAGAGGTGAGGCTAGGCGATGGACACACAGCACGCCCCCTTCATTTCACGGTGGCGTCTCCCTGACCGAATCGGGCTGCAGCTCCGAAAACTAAGGAGAAACAAAAATAGGAAGTAAAACTGCCAATAGTACCCTGTGTTCCCATGCGCTCACCCGCCCAAGTACTGACAGGGGCCAAAGTGGTTGCGCATCGGCAATCGGACATTTTCTTTCATTTTCTCTTTATCGGTTGAGAACCAGTGTATTCAAGATATTATGGCCATTGCCGAGTGAATGATGTAGCGCTTCCCGACGAGTCGGGTTCGGATCCTCTGTCAACTTCCACGCAGGGTGATGATCTTTTGGTCATCACACTCGCCAGCTGAAATCGGCGCTGCCTTTTCGTAGTAGTAAAAGAGCAGTGGCCCGTGGGGGGATCGAACCCACGACCTTCGCGTTATTAGCACGACGCTCTAACCAACTGAGCTAACGGGCCCCAGCAGATGCAGTTGCTCAGCCCTACGCTGGAAACTGGTGGCATGAAGCCGTACACCATTTCTATGGTCGTCGTGCGTCTGCTTCCCTAGTCTATATTCTGCTGACGGTCACGAAACAGTAGCTATATTGCGAGCAGGACGGGAAACGGCCGCTCGGACAGCTCAAACTTGTCACGACTCGTGTGGAAAAAATTCCGTTCCGGTACCGGGAATCGAACCCGGGCCTCCTGGGTGAAAGCCAGGTATCCTAGCCACTAGACCACACCGGATGCGGCCGTTTCGTTCGACCGTTCGTACGGTCGCTTGTCGCATTTCGTGTCGAGTGCCGCGTCGGCGCCCTTCTCTCTTTGCGAGCATCTTTGCACAGACTGACTGGCAAGGCGCGCACCTCAAACGCCGCAGAGCAATGCTTTTGGCTTCATGCTCTGCTGGGAGAAGAGGAAAAGGGAAGCTGTAAGTAGCAATAACAGGAGGTAAACATTTTCCCGCTGAAGCGTTGAAAAGTTGTGGATAACAAACAAGAACTACGTTGGCGCCCTAGCAACAGCGCCACCATCAGTCACAGAAAATTAAATGCCCCGGGTGAGGATCGAACTCACGACCTTAAGATTATGAGACTTACGCGCTGCCTACTGCGCTACCGAGGCACGGGTGCACCACTGGTCCTGGAAACTGGGTAAATACCGTACCCAATATTAGACGTAGAGACACTGTACTTCCTGGGTAACGTGTTCTGTTGCTACACGCGCACTGCCGGCCCAGTTGATTGCGGTGTTGCTGCAGCTGTTGCAACGATAGGCAGCACTCCTTGTCGTTAAAGCTCAGTGCCTCGGAGGCACCTGGACACAGCAACTTGTGAGGCCAAGCCGACGCTAGTCTGCAGAACATCATGCGAGCGTCCTAGTGGGGACCGGCGAGTGCTGCGTTCTCGGTTCTTCTCAAGGGAATCCAGCTATATATTCTTGCGGATCGTGCATCTCAAGCGCGCAAGCCACACGGCAGCATTATCGCGGGAAAAGCAAAATGATGCATCGGCCGGGAATCGAACCCGGGCCGCCCGCGTGGCAGGCGAGCATTCTACCACTGAACCACCGATGCTGGGGCCAGCGGCAACTTCACGCTGCTTCCCGAGCAGATGTCTCAAGGGAAAGTGGGACTGCCGTCAAGCGCCGTAGCATTCTGTGGAGAAGATGCTGCAGACGCTGAATCCTGCACTGCACTGCTTAAAAATGCCGCCAGAACGCGGTCCTCGCCGGCGCCGACTCTTGCCAAAGGATGCGAAATGTGCGCGGATACGCTGTCCGAATGCGTCTGGATGTGCTCCCCTAGCCTACCTCGAAATGCGCCTGCCAGGTACGATCACCTTCGGCCGCTGCCGACAGGCGGGAAGCCGACACAGCGCGGAGGCGGGGCGCTCGCTTGTGCGGTGGTGGTGTAATGGTCAGCATAGTTGCCTTCCAAGCAGTTGATCCGGGTTCGATTCCCGGCCACCGCAGCAGGCTTTTAATTTCGCGTATGAGTACTTTTGCCACGCGCTCTTAAATTATTGTTTTTCCGGCCTCCTACTCGCTGCATACCAGCCCTTAGTGTGTCTCGACTTGTCTCGACTTTGCTCGGCTGACGCGAGAGCTGACGCTCTCAAATCGGCCTATATCAAAACGACAAGCACGAGAAACGACTGAGAGAGGTAAAGAGAGGTGAGGCTAGGCGATGGACACACAGCACGCCCCCTTCATTTCACGGTGGCGTCTCCCTGACCGAATCGGGCTGCAGCTCCGAAAACTAAGGAGAAACAAAAATAGGAAGTAAAACTGCCAATAGTACCCTGTGTTCCCATGCGCTCACCCGCCCAAGTACTGACAGGGGCCAAAGTGGTTGCGCATCGGCAATCGGACATTTTCTTTCATTTTCTCTTTATCGGTTGAGAACCAGTGTATTCAAGATATTATGGCCATTGCCGAGTGAATGATGTAGCGCTTCCCGACGAGTCGGGTTCGGATCCTCTGTCAACTTCCACGCAGGGTGATGATCTTTTGGTCATCACACTCGCCAGCTGAAATCGGCGCTGCCTTTTCGTAGTAGTAAAAGAGCAGTGGCCCGTGGGGGGATCGAACCCACGACCTTCGCGTTATTAGCACGACGCTCTAACCAACTGAGCTAACGGGCCCCAGCAGATGCAGTTGCTCAGCCCTACGCTGGAAACTGGTGGCATGAAGCCGTACACCATTTCTATGGTCGTCGTGCGTCTGCTTCCCTAGTCTATATTCTGCTGACGGTCACGAAACAGTAGCTATATTGCGAGCAGGACGGGAAACGGCCGCTCGGACAGCTCAAACTTGTCACGACTCGTGTGGAAAAAATTCCGTTCCGGTACCGGGAATCGAACCCGGGCCTCCTGGGTGAAAGCCAGGTATCCTAGCCACTAGACCACACCGGATGCGGCCGTTTCGTTCGACCGTTCGTACGGTCGCTTGTCGCATTTCGTGTCGAGTGCCGCGTCGGCGCCCTTCTCTCTTTGCGAGCATCTTTGCACAGACTGACTGGCAAGGCGCGCACCTCAAACGCCGCAGAGCAATGCTTTTGGCTTCATGCTCTGCTGGGAGAAGAGGAAAAGGGAAGCTGTAAGTAGCAATAACAGGAGGTAAACATTTTCCCGCTGAAGCGTTGAAAAGTTGTGGATAACAAACAAGAACTACGTTGGCGCCCTAGCAACAGCGCCACCATCAGTCACAGAAAATTAAATGCCCCGGGTGAGGATCGAACTCACGACCTTAAGATTATGAGACTTACGCGCTGCCTACTGCGCTACCGAGGCACGGGTGCACCACTGGTCCTGGAAACTGGGTAAATACCGTACCCAATATTAGACGTAGAGACACTGTACTTCCTGGGTAACGTGTTCTGTTGCTACACGCGCACTGCCGGCCCAGTTGATTGCGGTGTTGCTGCAGCTGTTGCAACGATAGGCAGCACTCCTTGTCGTTAAAGCTCAGTGCCTCGGAGGCACCTGGACACAGCAACTTGTGAGGCCAAGCCGACGCTAGTCTGCAGAACATCATGCGAGCGTCCTAGTGGGGACCGGCGAGTGCTGCGTTCTCGGTTCTTCTCAAGGGAATCCAGCTATATATTCTTGCGGATCGTGCATCTCAAGCGCGCAAGCCACACGGCAGCATTATCGCGGGAAAAGCAAAATGATGCATCGGCCGGGAATCGAACCCGGGCCGCCCGCGTGGCAGGCGAGCATTCTACCACTGAACCACCGATGCTGGGGCCAGCGGCAACTTCACGCTGCTTCCCGAGCAGATGTCTCAAGGGAAAGTGGGACTGCCGTCAAGCGCCGTAGCATTCTGTGGAGAAGATGCTGCAGACGCTGAATCCTGCACTGCACTGCTTAAAAATGCCGCCAGAACGCGGTCCTCGCCGGCGCCGACTCTTGCCAAAGGATGCGAAATGTGCGCGGATACGCTGTCCGAATGCGTCTGGATGTGCTCCCCTAGCCTACCTCGAAATGCGCCTGCCAGGTACGATCACCTTCGGCCGCTGCCGACAGGCGGGAAGCCGACACAGCGCGGAGGCGGGGCGCTCGCTTGTGCGGTGGTGGTGTAATGGTCAGCATAGTTGCCTTCCAAGCAGTTGATCCGGGTTCGATTCCCGGCCACCGCAGCAGGCTTTTAATTTCGCGTATGAGTACTTTTGCCACGCGCTCTTAAATTATTGTTTTTCCGGCCTCCTACTCGCTGCATACCAGCCCTTAGTGTGTCTCGACTTTGCTCGGCTGACGCGAGAGCTGACGCTCTCAAATCGGCCTATATCAAAACGACAAGCACGAGAAACGACTGAGAGAGGTAAAGAGAGGTGAGGCTAGGCGATGGACACACAGCACGCCCCCTTCATTTCACGGTGGCGTCTCCCTGACCGAATCGGGCTGCAGCTCCGAAAACTAAGGAGAAACAAAAATAGGAAGTAAAACTGCCAATAGTACCCTGTGTTCCCATGCGCTCACCCGCCCAAGTACTGACAGGGGCCAAAGTGGTTGCGCATCGGCAATCGGACATTTTCTTTCATTTTCTCTTTATCGGTTGAGAACCAGTGTATTCAAGATATTATGGCCATTGCCGAGTGAATGATGTAGCGCTTCCCGACGAGTCGGGTTCGGATCCTCTGTCAACTTCCACGCAGGGTGATGATCTTTTGGTCATCACACTCGCCAGCTGAAATCGGCGCTGCCTTTTCGTAGTAGTAAAAGAGCAGTGGCCCGTGGGGGGATCGAACCCACGACCTTCGCGTTATTAGCACGACGCTCTAACCAACTGAGCTAACGGGCCCCAGCAGATGCAGTTGCTCAGCCCTACGCTGGAAACTGGTGGCATGAAGCCGTACACCATTTCTATGGACGTCGTGCGTCTGCTTCCCTAGTCTATATTCTGCTGACGGTCACGAAACAGTAGCTATATTGCGAGCAGGACGGGAAACGGCCGCTCGGACAGCTCAAACTTGTCACGACTCGTGTGGAAAAAATTCCGTTCCGGTACCGGGAATCGAACCCGGGCCTCCTGGGTGAAAGCCAGGTATCCTAGCCACTAGACCACACCGGATGCGGCCGTTTCGTTCGACCGTTCGTACGGTCGCTTGTCGCATTTCGTGTCGAGTGCCGCGTCGGCGCCCTTCTCTCTTTGCGAGCATCTTTGCACAGACTGACTGGCAAGGCGCGCACCTCAAACGCCGCAGAGCAATGCTTTTGGCTTCATGCTCTGCTGGGAGAAGAGGAAAAGGGAAGCTGTAAGTAGCAATAACAGGAGGTAAACATTTTCCCGCTGAAGCGTTGAAAAGTTGTGGATAACAAACAAGAACTACGTTGGCGCCCTAGCAACAGCGCCACCATCAGTCACAGAAAATTAAATGCCCCGGGTGAGGATCGAACTCACGACCTTAAGATTATGAGACTTACGCGCTGCCTACTGCGCTACCGAGGCACGGGTGCACCACTGGTCCTGGAAACTGGGTAAATACCGTACCCAATATTAGACGTAGAGACACTGTACTTCCTGGGTAACGTGTTCTGTTGCTACACGCGCACTGCCGGCCCAGTTGATTGCGGTGTTGCTGCAGCTGTTGCAACGATAGGCAGCACTCCTTGTCGTTAAAGCTCAGTGCCTCGGAGGCACCTGGACACAGCAACTTGTGAGGCCAAGCCGACGCTAGTCTGCAGAACATCATGCGAGCGTCCTAGTGGGGACCGGCGAGTGCTGCGTTCTCGGTTCTTCTCAAGGGAATCCAGCTATATATTCTTGCGGATCGTGCATCTCAAGCGCGCAAGCCACACGGCAGCATTATCGCGGGAAAAGCAAAATGATGCATCGGCCGGGAATCGAACCCGGGCCGCCCGCGTGGCAGGCGAGCATTCTACCACTGAACCACCGATGCTGGGGCCAGCGGCAACTTCACGCTGCTTCCCGAGCAGATGTCTCAAGGGAAAGTGGGACTGCCGTCAAGCGCCGTAGCATTCTGTGGAGAAGATGCTGCAGACGCTGAATCCTGCACTGCACTGCTTAAAAATGCCGCCAGAACGCGGTCCTCGCCGGCGCCGACTCTTGCCAAAGGATGCGAAATGTGCGCGGATACGCTGTCCGAATGCGTCTGGATGTGCTCCCCTAGCCTACCTCGAAATGCGCCTGCCAGGTACGATCACCTTCGGCCGCTGCCGACAGGCGGGAAGCCGACACAGCGCGGAGGCGGGGCGCTCGCTTGTGCGGTGGTGGTGTAATGGTCAGCATAGTTGCCTTCCAAGCAGTTGATCCGGGTTCGATTCCCGGCCACCGCAGCAGGCTTTTAATTTCGCGTATGAGTACTTTTGCCACGCGCTCTTAAATTATTGTTTTTCCGGCCTCCTACTCGCTGCATACCAGCCCTTAGTGTGTCTCGACTTGTCTCGACTTTGCTCGGCTGACGCGAGAGCTGACGCTCTCAAATCGGCCTATATCAAAACGACAAGCACGAGAAACGACTGAGAGAGGTAAAGAGAGGTGAGGCTAGGCGATGGACACACAGCACGCCCCCTTCATTTCACGGTGGCGTCTCCCTGACCGAATCGGGCTGCAGCTCCGAAAACTAAGGAGAAACAAAAATAGGAAGTAAAACTGCCAATAGTACCCTGTGTTCCCATGCGCTCACCCGCCCAAGTACTGACAGGGGCCAAAGTGGTTGCGCATCGGCAATCGGACATTTTCTTTCATTTTCTCTTTATCGGTTGAGAACCAGTGTATTCAAGATATTATGGCCATTGCCGAGTGAATGATGTAGCGCTTCCCGACGAGTCGGGTTCGGATCCTCTGTCAACTTCCACGCAGGGTGATGATCTTTTGGTCATCACACTCGCCAGCTGAAATCGGCGCTGCCTTTTCGTAGTAGTAAAAGAGCAGTGGCCCGTGGGGGGATCGAACCCACGACCTTCGCGTTATTAGCACGACGCTCTAACCAACTGAGCTAACGGGCCCCAGCAGATGCAGTTGCTCAGCCCTACGCTGGAAACTGGTGGCATGAAGCCGTACACCATTTCTATGGTCGTCGTGCGTCTGCTTCCCTAGTCTATATTCTGCTGACGGTCACGAAACAGTAGCTATATTGCGAGCAGGACGGGAAACGGCCGCTCGGACAGCTCAAACTTGTCACGACTCGTGTGGAAAAAATTCCGTTCCGGTACCGGGAATCGAACCCGGGCCTCCTGGGTGAAAGCCAGGTATCCTAGCCACTAGACCACACCGGATGCGGCCGTTTCGTTCGACCGTTCGTACGGTCGCTTGTCGCATTTCGTGTCGAGTGCCGCGTCGGCGCCCTTCTCTCTTTGCGAGCATCTTTGCACAGACTGACTGGCAAGGCGCGCACCTCAAACGCCGCAGAGCAATGCTTTTGGCTTCATGCTCTGCTGGGAGAAGAGGAAAAGGGAAGCTGTAAGTAGCAATAACAGGAGGTAAACATTTTCCCGCTGAAGCGTTGAAAAGTTGTGGATAACAAACAAGAACTACGTTGGCGCCCTAGCAACAGCGCCACCATCAGTCACAGAAAATTAAATGCCCCGGGTGAGGATCGAACTCACGACCTTAAGATTATGAGACTTACGCGCTGCCTACTGCGCTACCGAGGCACGGGTGCACCACTGGTCCTGGAAACTGGGTAAATACCGTACCCAATATTAGACGTAGAGACACTGTACTTCCTGGGTAACGTGTTCTGTTGCTACACGCGCACTGCCGGCCCAGTTGATTGCGGTGTTGCTGCAGCTGTTGCAACGATAGGCAGCACTCCTTGTCGTTAAAGCTCAGTGCCTCGGAGGCACCTGGACACAGCAACTTGTGAGGCCAAGCCGACGCTAGTCTGCAGAACATCATGCGAGCGTCCTAGTGGGGACCGGCGAGTGCTGCGTTCTCGGTTCTTCTCAAGGGAATCCAGCTATATATTCTTGCGGATCGTGCATCTCAAGCGCGCAAGCCACACGGCAGCATTATCGCGGGAAAAGCAAAATGATGCATCGGCCGGGAATCGAACCCGGGTCGCCCGCGTGGCAGGCGAGCATTCTACCACTGAACCACCGATGCTGGGGCCAGCGGCAACTTCACGCTGCTTCCCGAGCAGATGTCTCAAGGGAAAGTGGGACTGCCGTCAAGCGCCGTAGCATTCTGTGGAGAAGATGCTGCAGACGCTGAATCCTGCACTGCACTGCTTAAAAATGCCGCCAGAACGCGGTCCTCGCCGGCGCCGACTCTTGCCAAAGGATGCGAAATGTGCGCGGATACGCTGTCCGAATGCGTCTGGATGTGCTCCCCTAGCCTACCTCGAAATGCGCCTGCCAGGTACGATCACCTTCGGCCGCTGCCGACAGGCGGGAAGCCGACACAGCGCGGAGGCGGGGCGCTCGCTTGTGCGGTGGTGGTGTAATGGTCAGCATAGTTGCCTTCCAAGCAGTTGATCCGGGTTCGATTCCCGGCCACCGCAGCAGGCTTTTAATTTCGCGTATGAGTACTTTTGCCACGCGCTCTTAAATTATTGTTTTTCCGGCCTCCTACTCGCTGCATACCAGCCCTTAGTGTGTCTCGACTTGTCTCGACTTTGCTCGGCTGACGCGAGAGCTGACGCTCTCAAATCGGCCTATATCAAAACGACAAGCACGAGAAACGACTGAGAGAGGTAAAGAGAGGTGAGGCTAGGCGATGGACACACAGCACGCCCCCTTCATTTCACGGTGGCGTCTCCCTGACCGAATCGGGCTGCAGCTCCGAAAACTAAGGAGAAACAAAAATAGGAAGTAAAACTGCCAATAGTACCCTGTGTTCCCATGCGCTCACCCGCCCAAGTACTGACAGGGGCCAAAGTGGTTGCGCATCGGCAATCGGACATTTTCTTTCATTTTCTCTTTATCGGTTGAGAACCAGTGTATTCAAGATATTATGGCCATTGCCGAGTGAATGATGTAGCGCTTCCCGACGAGTCGGGTTCGGATCCTCTGTCAACTTCCACGCAGGGTGATGATCTTTTGGTCATCACACTCGCCAGCTGAAATCGGCGCTGCCTTTTCGTAGTAGTAAAAGAGCAGTGGCCCGTGGGGGGATCGAACCCACGACCTTCGCGTTATTAGCACGACGCTCTAACCAACTGAGCTAACGGGCCCCAGCAGATGCAGTTGCTCAGCCCTACGCTGGAAACTGGTGGCATGAAGCCGTACACCATTTCTATGGTCGTCGTGCGTCTGCTTCCCTAGTCTATATTCTGCTGACGGTCACGAAACAGTAGCTATATTGCGAGCAGGACGGGAAACGGCCGCTCGGACAGCTCAAACTTGTCACGACTCGTGTGGAAAAAATTCCGTTCCGGTACCGGGAATCGAACCCGGGCCTCCTGGGTGAAAGCCAGGTATCCTAGCCACTAGACCACACCGGATGCGGCCGTTTCGTTCGACCGTTCGTACGGTCGCTTGTCGCATTTCGTGTCGAGTGCCGCGTCGGCGCCCTTCTCTCTTTGCGAGCATCTTTGCACAGACTGACTGGCAAGGCGCGCACCTCAAACGCCGCAGAGCAATGCTTTTGGCTTCATGCTCTGCTGGGAGAAGAGGAAAAGGGAAGCTGTAAGTAGCAATAACAGGAGGTAAACATTTTCCCGCTGAAGCGTTGAAAAGTTGTGGATAACAAACAAGAACTACGTTGGCGCCCTAGCAACAGCGCCACCATCAGTCACAGAAAATTAAATGCCCCGGGTGAGGATCGAACTCACGACCTTAAGATTATGAGACTTACGCGCTGCCTACTGCGCTACCGAGGCACGGGTGCACCACTGGTCCTGGAAACTGGGTAAATACCGTACCCAATATTAGACGTAGAGACACTGTACTTCCTGGGTAACGTGTTCTGTTGCTACACGCGCACTGCCGGCCCAGTTGATTGCGGTGTTGCTGCAGCTGTTGCAACGATAGGCAGCACTCCTTGTCGTTAAAGCTCAGTGCCTCGGAGGCACCTGGACACAGCAACTTGTGAGGCCAAGCCGACGCTAGTCTGCAGAACATCATGCGAGCGTCCTAGTGGGGACCGGCGAGTGCTGCGTTCTCGGTTCTTCTCAAGGGAATCCAGCTATATATTCTTGCGGATCGTGCATCTCAAGCGCGCAAGCCACACGGCAGCATTATCGCGGGAAAAGCAAAATGATGCATCGGCCGGGAATCGAACCCGGGTCGCCCGCGTGGCAGGCGAGCATTCTACCACTGAACCACCGATGCTGGGGCCAGCGGCAACTTCACGCTGCTTCCCGAGCAGATGTCTCAAGGGAAAGTGGGACTGCCGTCAAGCGCCGTAGCATTCTGTGGAGAAGATGCTGCAGACGCTGAATCCTGCACTGCACTGCTTAAAAATGCCGCCAGAACGCGGTCCTCGCCGGCGCCGACTCTTGCCAAAGGATGCGAAATGTGCGCGGATACGCTGTCCGAATGCGTCTGGATGTGCTCCCCTAGCCTACCTCGAAATGCGCCTGCCAGGTACGATCACCTTCGGCCGCTGCCGACAGGCGGGAAGCCGACACAGCGCGGAGGCGGGGCGCTCGCTTGTGCGGTGGTGGTGTAATGGTCAGCATAGTTGCCTTCCAAGCAGTTGATCCGGGTTCGATTCCCGGCCACCGCAGCAGGCTTTTAATTTCGCGTATGAGTACTTTTGCCACGCGCTCTTAAATTATTGTTTTTCCGGCCTCCTACTCGCTGCATACCAGCCCTTAGTGTGTCTCGACTTGTCTCGACTTTGCTCGGCTGACGCGAGAGCTGACGCTCTCAAATCGGCCTATATCAAAACGACAAGCACGAGAAACGACTGAGAGAGGTAAAGAGAGGTGAGGCTAGGCGATGGACACACAGCACGCCCCCTTCATTTCACGGTGGCGTCTCCCTGACCGAATCGGGCTGCAGCTCCGAAAACTAAGGAGAAACAAAAATAGGAAGTAAAACTGCCAATAGTACCCTGTGTTCCCATGCGCTCACCCGCCCAAGTACTGACAGGGGCCAAAGTGGTTGCGCATCGGCAATCGGACATTTTCTTTCATTTTCTCTTTATCGGTTGAGAACCAGTGTATTCAAGATATTATGGCCATTGCCGAGTGAATGATGTAGCGCTTCCCGACGAGTCGGGTTCGGATCCTCTGTCAACTTCCACGCAGGGTGATGATCTTTTGGTCATCACACTCGCCAGCTGAAATCGGCGCTGCCTTTTCGTAGTAGTAAAAGAGCAGTGGCCCGTGGGGGGATCGAACCCACGACCTTCGCGTTATTAGCACGACGCTCTAACCAACTGAGCTAACGGGCCCCAGCAGATGCAGTTGCTCAGCCCTACGCTGGAAACTGGTGGCATGAAGCCGTACACCATTTCTATGGTCGTCGTGCGTCTGCTTCCCTAGTCTATATTCTGCTGACGGTCACGAAACAGTAGCTATATTGCGAGCAGGACGGGAAACGGCCGCTCGGACAGCTCAAACTTGTCACGACTCGTGTGGAAAAAATTCCGTTCCGGTACCGGGAATCGAACCCGGGCCTCCTGGGTGAAAGCCAGGTATCCTAGCCACTAGACCACACCGGATGCGGCCGTTTCGTTCGACCGTTCGTACGGTCGCTTGTCGCATTTCGTGTCGAGTGCCGCGTCGGCGCCCTTCTCTCTTTGCGAGCATCTTTGCACAGACTGACTGGCAAGGCGCGCACCTCAAACGCCGCAGAGCAATGCTTTTGGCTTCATGCTCTGCTGGGAGAAGAGGAAAAGGGAAGCTGTAAGTAGCAATAACAGGAGGTAAACATTTTCCCGCTGAAGCGTTGAAAAGTTGTGGATAACAAACAAGAACTACGTTGGCGCCCTAGCAACAGCGCCACCATCAGTCACAGAAAATTAAATGCCCCGGGTGAGGATCGAACTCACGACCTTAAGATTATGAGACTTACGCGCTGCCTACTGCGCTACCGAGGCACGGGTGCACCACTGGTCCTGGAAACTGGGTAAATACCGTACCCAATATTAGACGTAGAGACACTGTACTTCCTGGGTAACGTGTTCTGTTGCTACACGCGCACTGCCGGCCCAGTTGATTGCGGTGTTGCTGCAGCTGTTGCAACGATAGGCAGCACTCCTTGTCGTTAAAGCTCAGTGCCTCGGAGGCACCTGGACACAGCAACTTGTGAGGCCAAGCCGACGCTAGTCTGCAGAACATCATGCGAGCGTCCTAGTGGGGACCGGCGAGTGCTGCGTTCTCGGTTCTTCTCAAGGGAATCCAGCTATATATTCTTGCGGATCGTGCATCTCAAGCGCGCAAGCCACACGGCAGCATTATCGCGGGAAAAGCAAAATGATGCATCGGCCGGGAATCGAACCCGGGCCGCCCGCGTGGCAGGCGAGCATTCTACCACTGAACCACCGATGCTGGGGCCAGCGGCAACTTCACGCTGCTTCCCGAGCAGATGTCTCAAGGGAAAGTGGGACTGCCGTCAAGCGCCGTAGCATTCTGTGGAGAAGATGCTGCAGACGCTGAATCCTGCACTGCACTGCTTAAAAATGCCGCCAGAACGCGGTCCTCGCCGGCGCCGACTCTTGCCAAAGGATGCGAAATGTGCGCGGATACGCTGTCCGAATGCGTCTGGATGTGCTCCCCTAGCCTACCTCGAAATGCGCCTGCCAGGTACGATCACCTTCGGCCGCTGCCGACAGGCGGGAAGCCGACACAGCGCGGAGGCGGGGTGCTCGCTTGTGCGGTGGTGGTGTAATGGTCAGCATAGTTGCCTTCCAAGCAGTTGATCCGGGTTCGATTCCCGGCCACCGCAGCAGGCTTTTAATTTCGCGTATGAGTACTTTTGCCACGCGCTCTTAAATTATTGTTTTTCCGGCCTCCTACTCGCTGCATACCAGCCCTTAGTGTGTCTCGACTTGTCTCGACTTTGCTCGGCTGACGCGAGAGCTGACGCTCTCAAATCGGCCTATATCAAAACGACAAGCACGAGAAACGACTGAGAGAGGTAAAGAGAGGTGAGGCTAGGCGATGGACACACAGCACGCCCCCTTCATTTCACGGTGGCGTCTCCCTGACCGAATCGGGCTGCAGCTCCGAAAACTAAGGAGAAACAAAAATAGGAAGTAAAACTGCCAATAGTACCCTGTGTTCCCATGCGCTCACCCGCCCAAGTACTGACAGGGGCCAAAGTGGTTGCGCATCGGCAATCGGACATTTTCTTTCATTTTCTCTTTATCGGTTGAGAACCAGTGTATTCAAGATATTATGGCCATTGCCGAGTGAATGATGTAGCGCTTCCCGACGAGTCGGGTTCGGATCCTCTGTCAACTTCCACGCAGGGTGATGATCTTTTGGTCATCACACTCGCCAGCTGAAATCGGCGCTGCCTTTTCGTAGTAGTAAAAGAGTAGTGGCCCGTGGGGGGATCGAACCCACGACCTTCGCGTTATTAGCACGACGCTCTAACCAACTGAGCTAACGGGCCCCAGCAGATGCAGTTGCTCAGCCCTACGCTGGAAACTGGTGGCATGAAGCCGTACACCATTTCTATGGTCGTCGTGCGTCTGCTTCCCTAGTCTATATTCTGCTGACGGTCACGAAACAGTAGCTATATTGCGAGCAGGACGGGAAACGGCCGCTCGGACAGCTCAAACTTGTCACGACTCGTGTGGAAAAAATTCCGTTCCGGTACCGGGAATCGAACCCGGGCCTCCTGGGTGAAAGCCAGGTATCCTAGCCACTAGACCACACCGGATGCGGCCGTTTCGTTCGACCGTTCGTACGGTCGCTTGTCGCATTTCGTGTCGAGTGCCGCGTCGGCGCCCTTCTCTCTTTGCGAGCATCTTTGCACAGACTGACTGGCAAGGCGCGCACCTCAAACGCCGCAGAGCAATGCTTTTGGCTTCATGCTCTGCTGGGAGAAGAGGAAAAGGGAAGCTGTAAGTAGCAATAACAGGAGGTAAACATTTTCCCGCTGAAGCGTTGAAAAGTTGTGGATAACAAACAAGAACTACGTTGGCGCCCTAGCAACAGCGCCACCATCAGTCACAGAAAATTAAATGCCCCGGGTGAGGATCGAACTCACGACCTTAAGATTATGAGACTTACGCGCTGCCTACTGCGCTACCGAGGCACGGGTGCACCACTGGTCCTGGAAACTGGGTAAATACCGTACCCAATATTAGACGTAGAGACACTGTACTTCCTGGGTAACGTGTTCTGTTGCTACACGCGCACTGCCGGCCCAGTTGATTGCGGTGTTGCTGCAGCTGTTGCAACGATAGGCAGCACTCCTTGTCGTTAAAGCTCAGTGCCTCGGAGGCACCTGGACACAGCAACTTGTGAGGCCAAGCCGACGCTAGTCTGCAGAACATCATGCGAGCGTCCTAGTGGGGACCGGCGAGTGCTGCGTTCTCGGTTCTTCTCAAGGGAATCCAGCTATATATTCTTGCGGATCGTGCATCTCAAGCGCGCAAGCCACACGGCAGCATTATCGCGGGAAAAGCAAAATGATGCATCGGCCGGGAATCGAACCCGGGCCGCCCGCGTGGCAGGCGAGCATTCTACCACTGAACCACCGATGCTGGGGCCAGCGGCAACTTCACGCTGCTTCCCGAGCAGATGTCTCAAGGGAAAGTGGGACTGCCGTCAAGCGCCGTAGCATTCTGTGGAGAAGATGCTGCAGACGCTGAATCCTGCACTGCACTGCTTAAAAATGCCGCCAGAACGCGGTCCTCGCCGGCGCCGACTCTTGCCAAAGGATGCGAAATGTGCGCGGATACGCTGTCCGAATGCGTCTGGATGTGCTCCCCTAGCCTACCTCGAAATGCGCCTGCCAGGTACGATCACCTTCGGCCGCTGCCGACAGGCGGGAAGCCGACACAGCGCGGAGGCGGGGCGCTCGCTTGTGCGGTGGTGGTGTAATGGTCAGCATAGTTGCCTTCCAAGCAGTTGATCCGGGTTCGATTCCCGGCCACCGCAGCAGGCTTTTAATTTCGCGTATGAGTACTTTTGCCACGCGCTCTTAAATTATTGTTTTTCCGGCCTCCTACTCGCTGCATACCAGCCCTTAGTGTGTCTCGACTTGTCTCGACTTTGCTCGGCTGACGCGAGAGCTGACGCTCTCAAATCGGCCTATATCAAAACGACAAGCACGAGAAACGACTGAGAGAGGTAAAGAGAGGTGAGGCTAGGCGATGGACACACAGCACGCCCCCTTCATTTCACGGTGGCGTCTCCCTGACCGAATCGGGCTGCAGCTCCGAAAACTAAGGAGAAACAAAAATAGGAAGTAAAACTGCCAATAGTACCCTGTGTTCCCATGCGCTCACCCGCCCAAGTACTGACAGGGGCCAAAGTGGTTGCGCATCGGCAATCGGACATTTTCTTTCATTTTCTCTTTATCGGTTGAGAACCAGTGTATTCAAGATATTATGGCCATTGCCGAGTGAATGATGTAGCGCTTCCCGACGAGTCGGGTTCGGATCCTCTGTCAACTTCCACGCAGGGTGATGATCTTTTGGTCATCACACTCGCCAGCTGAAATCGGCGCTGCCTTTTCGTAGTAGTAAAAGAGCAGTGGCCCGTGGGGGGATCGAACCCACGACCTTCGCGTTATTAGCACGACGCTCTAACCAACTGAGCTAACGGGCCCCAGCAGATGCAGTTGCTCAGCCCTACGCTGGAAACTGGTGGCATGAAGCCGTACACCATTTCTATGGACGTCGTGCGTCTGCTTCCCTAGTCTATATTCTGCTGACGGTCACGAAACAGTAGCTATATTGCGAGCAGGACGGGAAACGGCCGCTCGGACAGCTCAAACTTGTCACGACTCGTGTGGAAAAAATTCCGTTCCGGTACCGGGAATCGAACCCGGGCCTCCTGGGTGAAAGCCAGGTATCCTAGCCACTAGACCACACCGGATGCGGCCGTTTCGTTCGACCGTTCGTACGGTCGCTTGTCGCATTTCGTGTCGAGTGCCGCGTCGGCGCCCTTCTCTCTTTGCGAGCATCTTTGCACAGACTGACTGGCAAGGCGCGCACCTCAAACGCCGCAGAGCAATGCTTTTGGCTTCATGCTCTGCTGGGAGAAGAGGAAAAGGGAAGCTGTAAGTAGCAATAACAGGAGGTAAACATTTTCCCGCTGAAGCGTTGAAAAGTTGTGGATAACAAACAAGAACTACGTTGGCGCCCTAGCAACAGCGCCACCATCAGTCACAGAAAATTAAATGCCCCGGGTGAGGATCGAACTCACGACCTTAAGATTATGAGACTTACGCGCTGCCTACTGCGCTACCGAGGCACGGGTGCACCACTGGTCCTGGAAACTGGGTAAATACCGTACCCAATATTAGACGTAGAGACACTGTACTTCCTGGGTAACGTGTTCTGTTGCTACACGCGCACTGCCGGCCCAGTTGATTGCGGTGTTGCTGCAGCTGTTGCAACGATAGGCAGCACTCCTTGTCGTTAAAGCTCAGTGCCTCGGAGGCACCTGGACACAGCAACTTGTGAGGCCAAGCCGACGCTAGTCTGCAGAACATCATGCGAGCGTCCTAGTGGGGACCGGCGAGTGCTGCGTTCTCGGTTCTTCTCAAGGGAATCCAGCTATATATTCTTGCGGATCGTGCATCTCAAGCGCGCAAGCCACACGGCAGCATTATCGCGGGAAAAGCAAAATGATGCATCGGCCGGGAATCGAACCCGGGCCGCCCGCGTGGCAGGCGAGCATTCTACCACTGAACCACCGATGCTGGGGCCAGCGGCAACTTCACGCTGCTTCCCGAGCAGATGTCTCAAGGGAAAGTGGGACTGCCGTCAAGCGCCGTAGCATTCTGTGGAGAAGATGCTGCAGACGCTGAATCCTGCACTGCACTGCTTAAAAATGCCGCCAGAACGCGGTCCTCGCCGGCGCCGACTCTTGCCAAAGGATGCGAAATGTGCGCGGATACGCTGTCCGAATGCGTCTGGATGTGCTCCCCTAGCCTACCTCGAAATGCGCCTGCCAGGTACGATCACCTTCGGCCGCTGCCGACAGGCGGGAAGCCGACACAGCGCGGAGGCGGGGCGCTCGCTTGTGCGGTGGTGGTGTAATGGTCAGCATAGTTGCCTTCCAAGCAGTTGATCCGGGTTCGATTCCCGGCCACCGCAGCAGGCTTTTAATTTCGCGTATGAGTACTTTTGCCACGCGCTCTTAAATTATTGTTTTTCCGGCCTCCTACTCGCTGCATACCAGCCCTTAGTGTGTCTCGACTTGTCTCGACTTTGCTCGGCTGACGCGAGAGCTGACGCTCTCAAATCGGCCTATATCAAAACGACAAGCACGAGAAACGACTGAGAGAGGTAAAGAGAGGTGAGGCTAGGCGATGGACACACAGCACGCCCCCTTCATTTCACGGTGGCGTCTCCCTGACCGAATCGGGCTGCAGCTCCGAAAACTAAGGAGAAACAAAAATAGGAAGTAAAACTGCCAATAGTACCCTGTGTTCCCATGCGCTCACCCGCCCAAGTAATGACAGGGGCCAAAGTGGTTGCGCATCGGCAATCGGACATTTTCTTTCATTTTCTCTTTATCGGTTGAGAACCAGTGTATTCAAGATATTATGGCCATTGCCGAGTGAATGATGTAGCGCTTCCCGACGAGTCGGGTTCGGATCCTCTGTCAACTTCCACGCAGGGTGATGATCTTTTGGTCATCACACTCGCCAGCTGAAATCGGCGCTGCCTTTTCGTAGTAGTAAAAGAGCAGTGGCCCGTGGGGGGATCGAACCCACGACCTTCGCGTTATTAGCACGACGCTCTAACCAACTGAGCTAACGGGCCCCAGCAGATGCAGTTGCTCAGCCCTACGCTGGAAACTGGTGGCATGAAGCCGTACACCATTTCTATGGACGTCGTGCGTCTGCTTCCCTAGTCTATATTCTGCTGACGGTCACGAAACAGTAGCTATATTGCGAGCAGGACGGGAAACGGCCGCTCGGACAGCTCAAACTTGTCACGACTCGTGTGGAAAAAATTCCGTTCCGGTACCGGGAATCGAACCCGGGCCTCCTGGGTGAAAGCCAGGTATCCTAGCCACTAGACCACACCGGATGCGGCCGTTTCGTTCGACCGTTCGTACGGTCGCTTGTCGCATTTCGTGTCGAGTGCCGCGTCGGCGCCCTTCTCTCTTTGCGAGCATCTTTGCACAGACTGACTGGCAAGGCGCGCACCTCAAACGCCGCAGAGCAATGCTTTTGGCTTCATGCTCTGCTGGGAGAAGAGGAAAAGGGAAGCTGTAAGTAGCAATAACAGGAGGTAAACATTTTCCCGCTGAAGCGTTGAAAAGTTGTGGATAACAAACAAGAACTACGTTGGCGCCCTAGCAACAGCGCCACCATCAGTCACAGAAAATTAAATGCCCCGGGTGAGGATCGAACTCACGACCTTAAGATTATGAGACTTACGCGCTGCCTACTGCGCTACCGAGGCACGGGTGCACCACTGGTCCTGGAAACTGGGTAAATACCGTACCCAATATTAGACGTAGAGACACTGTACTTCCTGGGTAACGTGTTCTGTTGCTACACGCGCACTGCCGGCCCAGTTGATTGCGGTGTTGCTGCAGCTGTTGCAACGATAGGCAGCACTCCTTGTCGTTAAAGCTCAGTGCCTCGGAGGCACCTGGACACAGCAACTTGTGAGGCCAAGCCGACGCTAGTCTGCAGAACATCATGCGAGCGTCCTAGTGGGGACCGGCGAGTGCTGCGTTCTCGGTTCTTCTCAAGGGAATCCAGCTATATATTCTTGCGGATCGTGCATCTCAAGCGCGCAAGCCACACGGCAGCATTATCGCGGGAAAAGCAAAATGATGCATCGGCCGGGAATCGAACCCGGGCCGCCCGCGTGGCAGGCGAGCATTCTACCACTGAACCACCGATGCTGGGGCCAGCGGCAACTTCACGCTGCTTCCCGAGCAGATGTCTCAAGGGAAAGTGGGACTGCCGTCAAGCGCCGTAGCATTCTGTGGAGAAGATGCTGCAGACGCTGAATCCTGCACTGCACTGCTTAAAAATGCCGCCAGAACGCGGTCCTCGCCGGCGCCGACTCTTGCCAAAGGATGCGAAATGTGCGCGGATACGCTGTCCGAATGCGTCTGGATGTGCTCCCCTAGCCTACCTCGAAATGCGCCTGCCAGGTACGATCACCTTCGGCCGCTGCCGACAGGCGGGAAGCCGACACAGCGCGGAGGCGGGGCGCTCGCTTGTGCGGTGGTGGTGTAATGGTCAGCATAGTTGCCTTCCAAGCAGTTGATCCGGGTTCGATTCCCGGCCACCGCAGCAGGCTTTTAATTTCGCGTATGAGTACTTTTGCCACGCGCTCTTAAATTATTGTTTTTCCGGCCTCCTACTCGCTGCATACCAGCCCTTAGTGTGTCTCGACTTGTCTCGACTTTGCTCGGCTGACGCGAGAGCTGACGCTCTCAAATCGGCCTATATCAAAACGACAAGCACGAGAAACGACTGAGAGAGGTAAAGAGAGGTGAGGCTAGGCGATGGACACACAGCACGCCCCCTTCATTTCACGGTGGCGTCTCCCTGACCGAATCGGGCTGCAGCTCCGAAAACTAAGGAGAAACAAAAATAGGAAGTAAAACTGCCAATAGTACCCTGTGTTCCCATGCGCTCACCCGCCCAAGTACTGACAGGGGCCAAAGTGGTTGCGCATCGGCAATCGGACATTTTCTTTCATTTTCTCTTTATCGGTTGAGAACCAGTGTATTCAAGATATTATGGCCATTGCCGAGTGAATGATGTAGCGCTTCCCGACGAGTCGGGTTCGGATCCTCTGTCAACTTCCACGCAGGGTGATGATCTTTTGGTCATCACACTCGCCAGCTGAAATCGGCGCTGCCTTTTCGTAGTAGTAAAAGAGCAGTGGCCCGTGGGGGGATCGAACCCACGACCTTCGCGTTATTAGCACGACGCTCTAACCAACTGAGCTAACGGGCCCCAGCAGATGCAGTTGCTCAGCCCTACGCTGGAAACTGGTGGCATGAAGCCGTACACCATTTCTATGGTCGTCGTGCGTCTGCTTCCCTAGTCTATATTCTGCTGACGGTCACGAAACAGTAGCTATATTGCGAGCAGGACGGGAAACGGCCGCTCGGACAGCTCAAACTTGTCACGACTCGTGTGGAAAAAATTCCGTTCCGGTACCGGGAATCGAACCCGGGCCTCCTGGGTGAAAGCCAGGTATCCTAGCCACTAGACCACACCGGATGCGGCCGTTTCGTTCGACCGTTCGTACGGTCGCTTGTCGCATTTCGTGTCGAGTGCCGCGTCGGCGCCCTTCTCTCTTTGCGAGCATCTTTGCACAGACTGACTGGCAAGGCGCGCACCTCAAACGCCGCAGAGCAATGCTTTTGGCTTCATGCTCTGCTGGGAGAAGAGGAAAAGGGAAGCTGTAAGTAGCAATAACAGGAGGTAAACATTTTCCCGCTGAAGCGTTGAAAAGTTGTGGATAACAAACAAGAACTACGTTGGCGCCCTAGCAACAGCGCCACCATCAGTCACAGAAAATTAAATGCCCCGGGTGAGGATCGAACTCACGACCTTAAGATTATGAGACTTACGCGCTGCCTACTGCGCTACCGAGGCACGGGTGCACCACTGGTCCTGGAAACTGGGTAAATACCGTACCCAATATTAGACGTAGAGACACTGTACTTCCTGGGTAACGTGTTCTGTTGCTACACGCGCACTGCCGGCCCAGTTGATTGCGGTGTTGCTGCAGCTGTTGCAACGATAGGCAGCACTCCTTGTCGTTAAAGCTCAGTGCCTCGGAGGCACCTGGACACAGCAACTTGTGAGGCCAAGCCGACGCTAGTCTGCAGAACATCATGCGAGCGTCCTAGTGGGGACCGGCGAGTGCTGCGTTCTCGGTTCTTCTCAAGGGAATCCAGCTATATATTCTTGCGGATCGTGCATCTCAAGCGCGCAAGCCACACGGCAGCATTATCGCGGGAAAAGCAAAATGATGCATCGGCCGGGAATCGAACCCGGGCCGCCCGCGTGGCAGGCGAGCATTCTACCACTGAACCACCGATGCTGGGGCCAGCGGCAACTTCACGCTGCTTCCCGAGCAGATGTCTCAAGGGAAAGTGGGACTGCCGTCAAGCGCCGTAGCATTCTGTGGAGAAGATGCTGCAGACGCTGAATCCTGCACTGCACTGCTTAAAAATGCCGCCAGAACGCGGTCCTCGCCGGCGCCGACTCTTGCCAAAGGATGCGAAATGTGCGCGGATACGCTGTCCGAATGCGTCTGGATGTGCTCCCCTAGCCTACCTCGAAATGCGCCTGCCAGGTACGATCACCTTCGGCCGCTGCCGACAGGCGGGAAGCCGACACAGCGCGGAGGCGGGGCGCTCGCTTGTGCGGTGGTGGTGTAATGGTCAGCATAGTTGCCTTCCAAGCAGTTGATCCGGGTTCGATTCCCGGCCACCGCAGCAGGCTTTTAATTTCGCGTATGAGTACTTTTGCCACGCGCTCTTAAATTATTGTTTTTCCGGCCTCCTACTCGCTGCATACCAGCCCTTAGTGTGTCTCGACTTGTCTCGACTTTGCTCGGCTGACGCGAGAGCTGACGCTCTCAAATCGGCCTATATCAAAACGACAAGCACGAGAAACGACTGAGAGAGGTAAAGAGAGGTGAGGCTAGGCGATGGACACACAGCACGCCCCCTTCATTTCACGGTGGCGTCTCCCTGACCGAATCGGGCTGCAGCTCCGAAAACTAAGGAGAAACAAAAATAGGAAGTAAAACTGCCAATAGTACCCTGTGTTCCCATGCGCTCACCCGCCCAAGTACTGACAGGGGCCAAAGTGGTTGCGCATCGGCAATCGGACATTTTCTTTCATTTTCTCTTTATCGGTTGAGAACCAGTGTATTCAAGATATTATGGCCATTGCCGAGTGAATGATGTAGCGCTTCCCGACGAGTCGGGTTCGGATCCTCTGTCAACTTCCACGCAGGGTGATGATCTTTTGGTCATCACACTCGCCAGCTGAAATCGGCGCTGCCTTTTCGTAGTAGTAAAAGAGCAGTGGCCCGTGGGGGGATCGAACCCACGACCTTCGCGTTATTAGCACGACGCTCTAACCAACTGAGCTAACGGGCCCCAGCAGATGCAGTTGCTCAGCCCTACGCTGGAAACTGGTGGCATGAAGCCGTACACCATTTCTATGGTCGTCGTGCGTCTGCTTCCCTAGTCTATATTCTGCTGACGGTCACGAAACAGTAGCTATATTGCGAGCAGGACGGGAAACGGCCGCTCGGACAGCTCAAACTTGTCACGACTCGTGTGGAAAAAATTCCGTTCCGGTACCGGGAATCGAACCCGGGCCTCCTGGGTGAAAGCCAGGTATCCTAGCCACTAGACCACACCGGATGCGGCCGTTTCGTTCGACCGTTCGTACGGTCGCTTGTCGCATTTCGTGTCGAGTGCCGCGTCGGCGCCCTTCTCTCTTTGCGAGCATCTTTGCACAGACTGACTGGCAAGGCGCGCACCTCAAACGCCGCAGAGCAATGCTTTTGGCTTCATGCTCTGCTGGGAGAAGAGGAAAAGGGAAGCTGTAAGTAGCAATAACAGGAGGTAAACATTTTCCCGCTGAAGCGTTGAAAAGTTGTGGATAACAAACAAGAACTACGTTGGCGCCCTAGCAACAGCGCCACCATCAGTCACAGAAAATTAAATGCCCCGGGTGAGGATCGAACTCACGACCTTAAGATTATGAGACTTACGCGCTGCCTACTGCGCTACCGAGGCACGGGTGCACCACTGGTCCTGGAAACTGGGTAAATACCGTACCCAATATTAGACGTAGAGACACTGTACTTCCTGGGTAACGTGTTCTGTTGCTACACGCGCACTGCCGGCCCAGTTGATTGCGGTGTTGCTGCAGCTGTTGCAACGATAGGCAGCACTCCTTGTCGTTAAAGCTCAGTGCCTCGGAGGCACCTGGACACAGCAACTTGTGAGGCCAAGCCGACGCTAGTCTGCAGAACATCATGCGAGCGTCCTAGTGGGGACCGGCGAGTGCTGCGTTCTCGGTTCTTCTCAAGGGAATCCAGCTATATATTCTTGCGGATCGTGCATCTCAAGCGCGCAAGCCACACGGCAGCATTATCGCGGGAAAAGCAAAATGATGCATCGGCCGGGAATCGAACCCGGGCCGCCCGCGTGGCAGGCGAGCATTCTACCACTGAACCACCGATGCTGGGGCCAGCGGCAACTTCACGCTGCTTCCCGAGCAGATGTCTCAAGGGAAAGTGGGACTGCCGTCAAGCGCCGTAGCATTCTGTGGAGAAGATGCTGCAGACGCTGAATCCTGCACTGCACTGCTTAAAAATGCCGCCAGAACGCGGTCCTCGCCGGCGCCGACTCTTGCCAAAGGATGCGAAATGTGCGCGGATACGCTGTCCGAATGCGTCTGGATGTGCTCCCCTAGCCTACCTCGAAATGCGCCTGCCAGGTACGATCACCTTCGGCCGCTGCCGACAGGCGGGAAGCCGACACAGCGCGGAGGCGGGGCGCTCGCTTGTGCGGTGGTGGTGTAATGGTCAGCATAGTTGCCTTCCAAGCAGTTGATCCGGGTTCGATTCCCGGCCACCGCAGCAGGCTTTTAATTTCGCGTATGAGTACTTTTGCCACGCGCTCTTAAATTATTGTTTTTCCGGCCTCCTACTCGCTGCATACCAGCCCTTAGTGTGTCTCGACTTGTCTCGACTTTGCTCGGCTGACGCGAGAGCTGACGCTCTCAAATCGGCCTATATCAAAACGACAAGCACGAGAAACGACTGAGAGAGGTAAAGAGAGGTGAGGCTAGGCGATGGACACACAGCACGCCCCCTTCATTTCACGGTGGCGTCTCCCTGACCGAATCGGGCTGCAGCTCCGAAAACTAAGGAGAAACAAAAATAGGAAGTAAAACTGCCAATAGTACCCTGTGTTCCCATGCGCTCACCCGCCCAAGTACTGACAGGGGCCAAAGTGGTTGCGCATCGGCAATCGGACATTTTCTTTCATTTTCTCTTTATCGGTTGAGAACCAGTGTATTCAAGATATTATGGCCATTGCCGAGTGAATGATGTAGCGCTTCCCGACGAGTCGGGTTCGGATCCTCTGTCAACTTCCACGCAGGGTGATGATCTTTTGGTCATCACACTCGCCAGCTGAAATCGGCGCTGCCTTTTCGTAGTAGTAAAAGAGCAGTGGCCCGTGGGGGGATCGAACCCACGACCTTCGCGTTATTAGCACGACGCTCTAACCAACTGAGCTAACGGGCCCCAGCAGATGCAGTTGCTCAGCCCTACGCTGGAAACTGGTGGCATGAAGCCGTACACCATTTCTATGGTCGTCGTGCGTCTGCTTCCCTAGTCTATATTCTGCTGACGGTCACGAAACAGTAGCTATATTGCGAGCAGGACGGGAAACGGCCGCTCGGACAGCTCAAACTTGTCACGACTCGTGTGGAAAAAATTCCGTTCCGGTACCGGGAATCGAACCCGGGCCTCCTGGGTGAAAGCCAGGTATCCTAGCCACTAGACCACACCGGATGCGGCCGTTTCGTTCGACCGTTCGTACGGTCGCTTGTCGCATTTCGTGTCGAGTGCCGCGTCGGCGCCCTTCTCTCTTTGCGAGCATCTTTGCACAGACTGACTGGCAAGGCGCGCACCTCAAACGCCGCAGAGCAATGCTTTTGGCTTCATGCTCTGCTGGGAGAAGAGGAAAAGGGAAGCTGTAAGTAGCAATAACAGGAGGTAAACATTTTCCCGCTGAAGCGTTGAAAAGTTGTGGATAACAAACAAGAACTACGTTGGCGCCCTAGCAACAGCGCCACCATCAGTCACAGAAAATTAAATGCCCCGGGTGAGGATCGAACTCACGACCTTAAGATTATGAGACTTACGCGCTGCCTACTGCGCTACCGAGGCACGGGTGCACCACTGGTCCTGGAAACTGGGTAAATACCGTACCCAATATTAGACGTAGAGACACTGTACTTCCTGGGTAACGTGTTCTGTTGCTACACGCGCACTGCCGGCCCAGTTGATTGCGGTGTTGCTGCAGCTGTTGCAACGATAGGCAGCACTCCTTGTCGTTAAAGCTCAGTGCCTCGGAGGCACCTGGACACAGCAACTTGTGAGGCCAAGCCGACGCTAGTCTGCAGAACATCATGCGAGCGTCCTAGTGGGGACCGGCGAGTGCTGCGTTCTCGGTTCTTCTCAAGGGAATCCAGCTATATATTCTTGCGGATCGTGCATCTCAAGCGCGCAAGCCACACGGCAGCATTATCGCGGGAAAAGCAAAATGATGCATCGGCCGGGAATCGAACCCGGGCCGCCCGCGTGGCAGGCGAGCATTCTACCACTGAACCACCGATGCTGGGGCCAGCGGCAACTTCACGCTGCTTCCCGAGCAGATGTCTCAAGGGAAAGTGGGACTGCCGTCAAGCGCCGTAGCATTCTGTGGAGAAGATGCTGCAGACGCTGAATCCTGCACTGCACTGCTTAAAAATGCCGCCAGAACGCGGTCCTCGCCGGCGCCGACTCTTGCCAAAGGATGCGAAATGTGCGCGGATACGCTGTCCGAATGCGTCTGGATGTGCTCCCCTAGCCTACCTCGAAATGCGCCTGCCAGGTACGATCACCTTCGGCCGCTGCCGACAGGCGGGAAGCCGACACAGCGCGGAGGCGGGGCGCTCGCTTGTGCGGTGGTGGTGTAATGGTCAGCATAGTTGCCTTCCAAGCAGTTGATCCGGGTTCGATTCCCGGCCACCGCAGCAGGCTTTTAATTTCGCGTATGAGTACTTTTGCCACGCGCTCTTAAATTATTGTTTTTCCGGCCTCCTACTCGCTGCATACCAGCCCTTAGTGTGTCTCGACTTGTCTCGACTTTGCTCGGCTGACGCGAGAGCTGACGCTCTCAAATCGGCCTATATCAAAACGACAAGCACGAGAAACGACTGAGAGAGGTAAAGAGAGGTGAGGCTAGGCGATGGACACACAGCACGCCCCCTTCATTTCACGGTGGCGTCTCCCTGACCGAATCGGGCTGCAGCTCCGAAAACTAAGGAGAAACAAAAATAGGAAGTAAAACTGCCAATAGTACCCTGTGTTCCCATGCGCTCACCCGCCCAAGTACTGACAGGGGCCAAAGTGGTTGCGCATCGGCAATCGGACATTTTCTTTCATTTTCTCTTTATCGGTTGAGAACCAGTGTATTCAAGATATTATGGCCATTGCCGAGTGAATGATGTAGCGCTTCCCGACGAGTCGGGTTCGGATCCTCTGTCAACTTCCACGCAGGGTGATGATCTTTTGGTCATCACACTCGCCAGCTGAAATCGGCGCTGCCTTTTCGTAGTAGTAAAAGAGCAGTGGCCCGTGGGGGGATCGAACCCACGACCTTCGCGTTATTAGCACGACGCTCTAACCAACTGAGCTAACGGGCCCCAGCAGATGCAGTTGCTCAGCCCTACGCTGGAAACTGGTGGCATGAAGCCGTACACCATTTCTATGGTCGTCGTGCGTCTGCTTCCCTAGTCTATATTCTGCTGACGGTCACGAAACAGTAGCTATATTGCGAGCAGGACGGGAAACGGCCGCTCGGACAGCTCAAACTTGTCACGACTCGTGTGGAAAAAATTCCGTTCCGGTACCGGGAATCGAACCCGGGCCTCCTGGGTGAAAGCCAGGTATCCTAGCCACTAGACCACACCGGATGCGGCCGTTTCGTTCGACCGTTCGTACGGTCGCTTGTCGCATTTCGTGTCGAGTGCCGCGTCGGCGCCCTTCTCTCTTTGCGAGCATCTTTGCACAGACTGACTGGCAAGGCGCGCACCTCAAACGCCGCAGAGCAATGCTTTTGGCTTCATGCTCTGCTGGGAGAAGAGGAAAAGGGAAGCTGTAAGTAGCAATAACAGGAGGTAAACATTTTCCCGCTGAAGCGTTGAAAAGTTGTGGATAACAAACAAGAACTACGTTGGCGCCCTAGCAACAGCGCCACCATCAGTCACAGAAAATTAAATGCCCCGGGTGAGGATCGAACTCACGACCTTAAGATTATGAGACTTACGCGCTGCCTACTGCGCTACCGAGGCACGGGTGCACCACTGGTCCTGGAAACTGGGTAAATACCGTACCCAATATTAGACGTAGAGACACTGTACTTCCTGGGTAACGTGTTCTGTTGCTACACGCGCACTGCCGGCCCAGTTGATTGCGGTGTTGCTGCAGCTGTTGCAACGATAGGCAGCACTCCTTGTCGTTAAAGCTCAGTGCCTCGGAGGCACCTGGACACAGCAACTTGTGAGGCCAAGCCGACGCTAGTCTGCAGAACATCATGCGAGCGTCCTAGTGGGGACCGGCGAGTGCTGCGTTCTCGGTTCTTCTCAAGGGAATCCAGCTATATATTCTTGCGGATCGTGCATCTCAAGCGCGCAAGCCACACGGCAGCATTATCGCGGGAAAAGCAAAATGATGCATCGGCCGGGAATCGAACCCGGGCCGCCCGCGTGGCAGGCGAGCATTCTACCACTGAACCACCGATGCTGGGGCCAGCGGCAACTTCACGCTGCTTCCCGAGCAGATGTCTCAAGGGAAAGTGGGACTGCCGTCAAGCGCCGTAGCATTCTGTGGAGAAGATGCTGCAGACGCTGAATCCTGCACTGCACTGCTTAAAAATGCCGCCAGAACGCGGTCCTCGCCGGCGCCGACTCTTGCCAAAGGATGCGAAATGTGCGCGGATACGCTGTCCGAATGCGTCTGGATGTGCTCCCCTAGCCTACCTCGAAATGCGCCTGCCAGGTACGATCACCTTCGGCCGCTGCCGACAGGCGGGAAGCCGACACAGCGCGGAGGCGGGGCGCTCGCTTGTGCGGTGGTGGTGTAATGGTCAGCATAGTTGCCTTCCAAGCAGTTGATCCGGGTTCGATTCCCGGCCACCGCAGCAGGCTTTTAATTTCGCGTATGAGTACTTTTGCCACGCGCTCTTAAATTATTGTTTTTCCGGCCTCCTACTCGCTGCATACCAGCCCTTAGTGTGTCTCGACTTGTCTCGACTTTGCTCGGCTGACGCGAGAGCTGACGCTCTCAAATCGGCCTATATCAAAACGACAAGCACGAGAAACGACTGAGAGAGGTAAAGAGAGGTGAGGCTAGGCGATGGACACACAGCACGCCCCCTTCATTTCACGGTGGCGTCTCCCTGACCGAATCGGGCTGCAGCTCCGAAAACTAAGGAGAAACAAAAATAGGAAGTAAAACTGCCAATAGTACCCTGTGTTCCCATGCGCTCACCCGCCCAAGTACTGACAGGGGCCAAAGTGGTTGCGCATCGGCAATCGGACATTTTCTTTCATTTTCTCTTTATCGGTTGAGAACCAGTGTATTCAAGATATTATGGCCATTGCCGAGTGAATGATGTAGCGCTTCCCGACGAGTCGGGTTCGGATCCTCTGTCAACTTCCACGCAGGGTGATGATCTTTTGGTCATCACACTCGCCAGCTGAAATCGGCGCTGCCTTTTCGTAGTAGTAAAAGAGCAGTGGCCCGTGGGGGGATCGAACCCACGACCTTCGCGTTATTAGCACGACGCTCTAACCAACTGAGCTAACGGGCCCCAGCAGATGCAGTTGCTCAGCCCTACGCTGGAAACTGGTGGCATGAAGCCGTACACCATTTCTATGGTCGTCGTGCGTCTGCTTCCCTAGTCTATATTCTGCTGACGGTCACGAAACAGTAGCTATATTGCGAGCAGGACGGGAAACGGCCGCTCGGACAGCTCAAACTTGTCACGACTCGTGTGGAAAAAATTCCGTTCCGGTACCGGGAATCGAACCCGGGCCTCCTGGGTGAAAGCCAGGTATCCTAGCCACTAGACCACACCGGATGCGGCCGTTTCGTTCGACCGTTCGTACGGTCGCTTGTCGCATTTCGTGTCGAGTGCCGCGTCGGCGCCCTTCTCTCTTTGCGAGCATCTTTGCACAGACTGACTGGCAAGGCGCGCACCTCAAACGCCGCAGAGCAATGCTTTTGGCTTCATGCTCTGCTGGGAGAAGAGGAAAAGGGAAGCTGTAAGTAGCAATAACAGGAGGTAAACATTTTCCCGCTGAAGCGTTGAAAAGTTGTGGATAACAAACAAGAACTACGTTGGCGCCCTAGCAACAGCGCCACCATCAGTCACAGAAAATTAAATGCCCCGGGTGAGGATCGAACTCACGACCTTAAGATTATGAGACTTACGCGCTGCCTACTGCGCTACCGAGGCACGGGTGCACCACTGGTCCTGGAAACTGGGTAAATACCGTACCCAATATTAGACGTAGAGACACTGTACTTCCTGGGTAACGTGTTCTGTTGCTACACGCGCACTGCCGGCCCAGTTGATTGCGGTGTTGCTGCAGCTGTTGCAACGATAGGCAGCACTCCTTGTCGTTAAAGCTCAGTGCCTCGGAGGCACCTGGACACAGCAACTTGTGAGGCCAAGCCGACGCTAGTCTGCAGAACATCATGCGAGCGTCCTAGTGGGGACCGGCGAGTGCTGCGTTCTCGGTTCTTCTCAAGGGAATCCAGCTATATATTCTTGCGGATCGTGCATCTCAAGCGCGCAAGCCACACGGCAGCATTATCGCGGGAAAAGCAAAATGATGCATCGGCCGGGAATCGAACCCGGGCCGCCCGCGTGGCAGGCGAGCATTCTACCACTGAACCACCGATGCTGGGGCCAGCGGCAACTTCACGCTGCTTCCCGAGCAGATGTCTCAAGGGAAAGTGGGACTGCCGTCAAGCGCCGTAGCATTCTGTGGAGAAGATGCTGCAGACGCTGAATCCTGCACTGCACTGCTTAAAAATGCCGCCAGAACGCGGTCCTCGCCGGCGCCGACTCTTGCCAAAGGATGCGAAATGTGCGCGGATACGCTGTCCGAATGCGTCTGGATGTGCTCCCCTAGCCTACCTCGAAATGCGCCTGCCAGGTACGATCACCTTCGGCCGCTGCCGACAGGCGGGAAGCCGACACAGCGCGGAGGCGGGGCGCTCGCTTGTGCGGTGGTGGTGTAATGGTCAGCATAGTTGCCTTCCAAGCAGTTGATCCGGGTTCGATTCCCGGCCACCGCAGCAGGCTTTTAATTTCGCGTATGAGTACTTTTGCCACGCGCTCTTAAATTATTGTTTTTCCGGCCTCCTACTCGCTGCATACCAGCCCTTAGTGTGTCTCGACTTGTCTCGACTTTGCTCGGCTGACGCGAGAGCTGACGCTCTCAAATCGGCCTATATCAAAACGACAAGCACGAGAAACGACTGAGAGAGGTAAAGAGAGGTGAGGCTAGGCGATGGACACACAGCACGCCCCCTTCATTTCACGGTGGCGTCTCCCTGACCGAATCGGGCTGCAGCTCCGAAAACTAAGGAGAAACAAAAATAGGAAGTAAAACTGCCAATAGTACCCTGTGTTCCCATGCGCTCACCCGCCCAAGTACTGACAGGGGCCAAAGTGGTTGCGCATCGGCAATCGGACATTTTCTTTCATTTTCTCTTTATCGGTTGAGAACCAGTGTATTCAAGATATTATGGCCATTGCCGAGTGAATGATGTAGCGCTTCCCGACGAGTCGGGTTCGGATCCTCTGTCAACTTCCACGCAGGGTGATGATCTTTTGGTCATCACACTCGCCAGCTGAAATCGGCGCTGCCTTTTCGTAGTAGTAAAAGAGCAGTGGCCCGTGGGGGGATCGAACCCACGACCTTCGCGTTATTAGCACGACGCTCTAACCAACTGAGCTAACGGGCCCCAGCAGATGCAGTTGCTCAGCCCTACGCTGGAAACTGGTGGCATGAAGCCGTACACCATTTCTATGGTCGTCGTGCGTCTGCTTCCCTAGTCTATATTCTGCTGACGGTCACGAAACAGTAGCTATATTGCGAGCAGGACGGGAAACGGCCGCTCGGACAGCTCAAACTTGTCACGACTCGTGTGGAAAAAATTCCGTTCCGGTACCGGGAATCGAACCCGGGCCTCCTGGGTGAAAGCCAGGTATCCTAGCCACTAGACCACACCGGATGCGGCCGTTTCGTTCGACCGTTCGTACGGTCGCTTGTCGCATTTCGTGTCGAGTGCCGCGTCGGCGCCCTTCTCTCTTTGCGAGCATCTTTGCACAGACTGACTGGCAAGGCGCGCACCTCAAACGCCGCAGAGCAATGCTTTTGGCTTCATGCTCTGCTGGGAGAAGAGGAAAAGGGAAGCTGTAAGTAGCAATAACAGGAGGTAAACATTTTCCCGCTGAAGCGTTGAAAAGTTGTGGATAACAAACAAGAACTACGTTGGCGCCCTAGCAACAGCGCCACCATCAGTCACAGAAAATTAAATGCCCCGGGTGAGGATCGAACTCACGACCTTAAGATTATGAGACTTACGCGCTGCCTACTGCGCTACCGAGGCACGGGTGCACCACTGGTCCTGGAAACTGGGTAAATACCGTACCCAATATTAGACGTAGAGACACTGTACTTCCTGGGTAACGTGTTCTGTTGCTACACGCGCACTGCCGGCCCAGTTGATTGCGGTGTTGCTGCAGCTGTTGCAACGATAGGCAGCACTCCTTGTCGTTAAAGCTCAGTGCCTCGGAGGCACCTGGACACAGCAACTTGTGAGGCCAAGCCGACGCTAGTCTGCAGAACATCATGCGAGCGTCCTAGTGGGGACCGGCGAGTGCTGCGTTCTCGGTTCTTCTCAAGGGAATCCAGCTATATATTCTTGCGGATCGTGCATCTCAAGCGCGCAAGCCACACGGCAGCATTATCGCGGGAAAAGCAAAATGATGCATCGGCCGGGAATCGAACCCGGGCCGCCCGCGTGGCAGGCGAGCATTCTACCACTGAACCACCGATGCTGGGGCCAGCGGCAACTTCACGCTGCTTCCCGAGCAGATGTCTCAAGGGAAAGTGGGACTGCCGTCAAGCGCCGTAGCATTCTGTGGAGAAGATGCTGCAGACGCTGAATCCTGCACTGCACTGCTTAAAAATGCCGCCAGAACGCGGTCCTCGCCGGCGCCGACTCTTGCCAAAGGATGCGAAATGTGCGCGGATACGCTGTCCGAATGCGTCTGGATGTGCTCCCCTAGCCTACCTCGAAATGCGCCTGCCAGGTACGATCACCTTCGGCCGCTGCCGACAGGCGGGAAGCCGACACAGCGCGGAGGCGGGGCGCTCGCTTGTGCGGTGGTGGTGTAATGGTCAGCATAGTTGCCTTCCAAGCAGTTGATCCGGGTTCGATTCCCGGCCACCGCAGCAGGCTTTTAATTTCGCGTATGAGTACTTTTGCCACGCGCTCTTAAATTATTGTTTTTCCGGCCTCCTACTCGCTGCATACCAGCCCTTAGTGTGTCTCGACTTGTCTCGACTTTGCTCGGCTGACGCGAGAGCTGACGCTCTCAAATCGGCCTATATCAAAACGACAAGCACGAGAAACGACTGAGAGAGGTAAAGAGAGGTGAGGCTAGGCGATGGACACACAGCACGCCCCCTTCATTTCACGGTGGCGTCTCCCTGACCGAATCGGGCTGCAGCTCCGAAAACTAAGGAGAAACAAAAATAGGAAGTAAAACTGCCAATAGTACCCTGTGTTCCCATGCGCTCACCCGCCCAAGTACTGACAGGGGCCAAAGTGGTTGCGCATCGGCAATCGGACATTTTCTTTCATTTTCTCTTTATCGGTTGAGAACCAGTGTATTCAAGATATTATGGCCATTGCCGAGTGAATGATGTAGCGCTTCCCGACGAGTCGGGTTCGGATCCTCTGTCAACTTCCACGCAGGGTGATGATCTTTTGGTCATCACACTCGCCAGCTGAAATCGGCGCTGCCTTTTCGTAGTAGTAAAAGAGCAGTGGCCCGTGGGGGGATCGAACCCACGACCTTCGCGTTATTAGCACGACGCTCTAACCAACTGAGCTAACGGGCCCCAGCAGATGCAGTTGCTCAGCCCTACGCTGGAAACTGGTGGCATGAAGCCGTACACCATTTCTATGGTCGTCGTGCGTCTGCTTCCCTAGTCTATATTCTGCTGACGGTCACGAAACAGTAGCTATATTGCGAGCAGGACGGGAAACGGCCGCTCGGACAGCTCAAACTTGTCACGACTCGTGTGGAAAAAATTCCGTTCCGGTACCGGGAATCGAACCCGGGCCTCCTGGGTGAAAGCCAGGTATCCTAGCCACTAGACCACACCGGATGCGGCCGTTTCGTTCGACCGTTCGTACGGTCGCTTGTCGCATTTCGTGTCGAGTGCCGCGTCGGCGCCCTTCTCTCTTTGCGAGCATCTTTGCACAGACTGACTGGCAAGGCGCGCACCTCAAACGCCGCAGAGCAATGCTTTTGGCTTCATGCTCTGCTGGGAGAAGAGGAAAAGGGAAGCTGTAAGTAGCAATAACAGGAGGTAAACATTTTCCCGCTGAAGCGTTGAAAAGTTGTGGATAACAAACAAGAACTACGTTGGCGCCCTAGCAACAGCGCCACCATCAGTCACAGAAAATTAAATGCCCCGGGTGAGGATCGAACTCACGACCTTAAGATTATGAGACTTACGCGCTGCCTACTGCGCTACCGAGGCACGGGTGCACCACTGGTCCTGGAAACTGGGTAAATACCGTACCCAATATTAGACGTAGAGACACTGTACTTCCTGGGTAACGTGTTCTGTTGCTACACGCGCACTGCCGGCCCAGTTGATTGCGGTGTTGCTGCAGCTGTTGCAACGATAGGCAGCACTCCTTGTCGTTAAAGCTCAGTGCCTCGGAGGCACCTGGACACAGCAACTTGTGAGGCCAAGCCGACGCTAGTCTGCAGAACATCATGCGAGCGTCCTAGTGGGGACCGGCGAGTGCTGCGTTCTCGGTTCTTCTCAAGGGAATCCAGCTATATATTCTTGCGGATCGTGCATCTCAAGCGCGCAAGCCACACGGCAGCATTATCGCGGGAAAAGCAAAATGATGCATCGGCCGGGAATCGAACCCGGGCCGCCCGCGTGGCAGGCGAGCATTCTACCACTGAACCACCGATGCTGGGGCCAGCGGCAACTTCACGCTGCTTCCCGAGCAGATGTCTCAAGGGAAAGTGGGACTGCCGTCAAGCGCCGTAGCATTCTGTGGAGAAGATGCTGCAGACGCTGAATCCTGCACTGCACTGCTTAAAAATGCCGCCAGAACGCGGTCCTCGCCGGCGCCGACTCTTGCCAAAGGATGCGAAATGTGCGCGGATACGCTGTCCGAATGCGTCTGGATGTGCTCCCCTAGCCTACCTCGAAATGCGCCTGCCAGGTACGATCACCTTCGGCCGCTGCCGACAGGCGGGAAGCCGACACAGCGCGGAGGCGGGGCGCTCGCTTGTGCGGTGGTGGTGTAATGGTCAGCATAGTTGCCTTCCAAGCAGTTGATCCGGGTTCGATTCCCGGCCACCGCAGCAGGCTTTTAATTTCGCGTATGAGTACTTTTGCCACGCGCTCTTAAATTATTGTTTTTCCGGCCTCCTACTCGCTGCATACCAGCCCTTAGTGTGTCTCGACTTGTCTCGACTTTGCTCGGCTGACGCGAGAGCTGACGCTCTCAAATCGGCCTATATCAAAACGACAAGCACGAGAAACGACTGAGAGAGGTAAAGAGAGGTGAGGCTAGGCGATGGACACACAGCACGCCCCCTTCATTTCACGGTGGCGTCTCCCTGACCGAATCGGGCTGCAGCTCCGAAAACTAAGGAGAAACAAAAATAGGAAGTAAAACTGCCAATAGTACCCTGTGTTCCCATGCGCTCACCCGCCCAAGTACTGACAGGGGCCAAAGTGGTTGCGCATCGGCAATCGGACATTTTCTTTCATTTTCTCTTTATCGGTTGAGAACCAGTGTATTCAAGATATTATGGCCATTGCCGAGTGAATGATGTAGCGCTTCCCGACGAGTCGGGTTCGGATCCTCTGTCAACTTCCACGCAGGGTGATGATCTTTTGGTCATCACACTCGCCAGCTGAAATCGGCGCTGCCTTTTCGTAGTAGTAAAAGAGCAGTGGCCCGTGGGGGGATCGAACCCACGACCTTCGCGTTATTAGCACGACGCTCTAACCAACTGAGCTAACGGGCCCCAGCAGATGCAGTTGCTCAGCCCTACGCTGGAAACTGGTGGCATGAAGCCGTACACCATTTCTATGGTCGTCGTGCGTCTGCTTCCCTAGTCTATATTCTGCTGACGGTCACGAAACAGTAGCTATATTGCGAGCAGGACGGGAAACGGCCGCTCGGACAGCTCAAACTTGTCACGACTCGTGTGGAAAAAATTCCGTTCCGGTACCGGGAATCGAACCCGGGCCTCCTGGGTGAAAGCCAGGTATCCTAGCCACTAGACCACACCGGATGCGGCCGTTTCGTTCGACCGTTCGTACGGTCGCTTGTCGCATTTCGTGTCGAGTGCCGCGTCGGCGCCCTTCTCTCTTTGCGAGCATCTTTGCACAGACTGACTGGCAAGGCGCGCACCTCAAACGCCGCAGAGCAATGCTTTTGGCTTCATGCTCTGCTGGGAGAAGAGGAAAAGGGAAGCTGTAAGTAGCAATAACAGGAGGTAAACATTTTCCCGCTGAAGCGTTGAAAAGTTGTGGATAACAAACAAGAACTACGTTGGCGCCCTAGCAACAGCGCCACCATCAGTCACAGAAAATTAAATGCCCCGGGTGAGGATCGAACTCACGACCTTAAGATTATGAGACTTACGCGCTGCCTACTGCGCTACCGAGGCACGGGTGCACCACTGGTCCTGGAAACTGGGTAAATACCGTACCCAATATTAGACGTAGAGACACTGTACTTCCTGGGTAACGTGTTCTGTTGCTACACGCGCACTGCCGGCCCAGTTGATTGCGGTGTTGCTGCAGCTGTTGCAACGATAGGCAGCACTCCTTGTCGTTAAAGCTCAGTGCCTCGGAGGCACCTGGACACAGCAACTTGTGAGGCCAAGCCGACGCTAGTCTGCAGAACATCATGCGAGCGTCCTAGTGGGGACCGGCGAGTGCTGCGTTCTCGGTTCTTCTCAAGGGAATCCAGCTATATATTCTTGCGGATCGTGCATCTCAAGCGCGCAAGCCACACGGCAGCATTATCGCGGGAAAAGCAAAATGATGCATCGGCCGGGAATCGAACCCGGGCCGCCCGCGTGGCAGGCGAGCATTCTACCACTGAACCACCGATGCTGGGGCCAGCGGCAACTTCACGCTGCTTCCCGAGCAGATGTCTCAAGGGAAAGTGGGACTGCCGTCAAGCGCCGTAGCATTCTGTGGAGAAGATGCTGCAGACGCTGAATCCTGCACTGCACTGCTTAAAAATGCCGCCAGAACGCGGTCCTCGCCGGCGCCGACTCTTGCCAAAGGATGCGAAATGTGCGCGGATACGCTGTCCGAATGCGTCTGGATGTGCTCCCCTAGCCTACCTCGAAATGCGCCTGCCAGGTACGATCACCTTCGGCCGCTGCCGACAGGCGGGAAGCCGACACAGCGCGGAGGCGGGGCGCTCGCTTGTGCGGTGGTGGTGTAATGGTCAGCATAGTTGCCTTCCAAGCAGTTGATCCGGGTTCGATTCCCGGCCACCGCAGCAGGCTTTTAATTTCGCGTATGAGTACTTTTGCCACGCGCTCTTAAATTATTGTTTTTCCGGCCTCCTACTCGCTGCATACCAGCCCTTAGTGTGTCTCGACTTGTCTCGACTTTGCTCGGCTGACGCGAGAGCTGACGCTCTCAAATCGGCCTATATCAAAACGACAAGCACGAGAAACGACTGAGAGAGGTAAAGAGAGGTGAGGCTAGGCGATGGACACACAGCACGCCCCCTTCATTTCACGGTGGCGTCTCCCTGACCGAATCGGGCTGCAGCTCCGAAAACTAAGGAGAAACAAAAATAGGAAGTAAAACTGCCAATAGTACCCTGTGTTCCCATGCGCTCACCCGCCCAAGTACTGACAGGGGCCAAAGTGGTTGCGCATCGGCAATCGGACATTTTCTTTCATTTTCTCTTTATCGGTTGAGAACCAGTGTATTCAAGATATTATGGCCATTGCCGAGTGAATGATGTAGCGCTTCCCGACGAGTCGGGTTCGGATCCTCTGTCAACTTCCACGCAGGGTGATGATCTTTTGGTCATCACACTCGCCAGCTGAAATCGGCGCTGCCTTTTCGTAGTAGTAAAAGAGCAGTGGCCCGTGGGGGGATCGAACCCACGACCTTCGCGTTATTAGCACGACGCTCTAACCAACTGAGCTAACGGGCCCCAGCAGATGCAGTTGCTCAGCCCTACGCTGGAAACTGGTGGCATGAAGCCGTACACCATTTCTATGGTCGTCGTGCGTCTGCTTCCCTAGTCTATATTCTGCTGACGGTCACGAAACAGTAGCTATATTGCGAGCAGGACGGGAAACGGCCGCTCGGACAGCTCAAACTTGTCACGACTCGTGTGGAAAAAATTCCGTTCCGGTACCGGGAATCGAACCCGGGCCTCCTGGGTGAAAGCCAGGTATCCTAGCCACTAGACCACACCGGATGCGGCCGTTTCGTTCGACCGTTCGTACGGTCGCTTGTCGCATTTCGTGTCGAGTGCCGCGTCGGCGCCCTTCTCTCTTTGCGAGCATCTTTGCACAGACTGACTGGCAAGGCGCGCACCTCAAACGCCGCAGAGCAATGCTTTTGGCTTCATGCTCTGCTGGGAGAAGAGGAAAAGGGAAGCTGTAAGTAGCAATAACAGGAGGTAAACATTTTCCCGCTGAAGCGTTGAAAAGTTGTGGATAACAAACAAGAACTACGTTGGCGCCCTAGCAACAGCGCCACCATCAGTCACAGAAAATTAAATGCCCCGGGTGAGGATCGAACTCACGACCTTAAGATTATGAGACTTACGCGCTGCCTACTGCGCTACCGAGGCACGGGTGCACCACTGGTCCTGGAAACTGGGTAAATACCGTACCCAATATTAGACGTAGAGACACTGTACTTCCTGGGTAACGTGTTCTGTTGCTACACGCGCACTGCCGGCCCAGTTGATTGCGGTGTTGCTGCAGCTGTTGCAACGATAGGCAGCACTCCTTGTCGTTAAAGCTCAGTGCCTCGGAGGCACCTGGACACAGCAACTTGTGAGGCCAAGCCGACGCTAGTCTGCAGAACATCATGCGAGCGTCCTAGTGGGGACCGGCGAGTGCTGCGTTCTCGGTTCTTCTCAAGGGAATCCAGCTATATATTCTTGCGGATCGTGCATCTCAAGCGCGCAAGCCACACGGCAGCATTATCGCGGGAAAAGCAAAATGATGCATCGGCCGGGAATCGAACCCGGGCCGCCCGCGTGGCAGGCGAGCATTCTACCACTGAACCACCGATGCTGGGGCCAGCGGCAACTTCACGCTGCTTCCCGAGCAGATGTCTCAAGGGAAAGTGGGACTGCCGTCAAGCGCCGTAGCATTCTGTGGAGAAGATGCTGCAGACGCTGAATCCTGCACTGCACTGCTTAAAAATGCCGCCAGAACGCGGTCCTCGCCGGCGCCGACTCTTGCCAAAGGATGCGAAATGTGCGCGGATACGCTGTCCGAATGCGTCTGGATGTGCTCCCCTAGCCTACCTCGAAATGCGCCTGCCAGGTACGATCACCTTCGGCCGCTGCCGACAGGCGGGAAGCCGACACAGCGCGGAGGCGGGGCGCTCGCTTGTGCGGTGGTGGTGTAATGGTCAGCATAGTTGCCTTCCAAGCAGTTGATCCGGGTTCGATTCCCGGCCACCGCAGCAGGCTTTTAATTTCGCGTATGAGTACTTTTGCCACGCGCTCTTAAATTATTGTTTTTCCGGCCTCCTACTCGCTGCATACCAGCCCTTAGTGTGTCTCGACTTGTCTCGACTTTGCTCGGCTGACGCGAGAGCTGACGCTCTCAAATCGGCCTATATCAAAACGACAAGCACGAGAAACGACTGAGAGAGGTAAAGAGAGGTGAGGCTAGGCGATGGACACACAGCACGCCCCCTTCATTTCACGGTGGCGTCTCCCTGACCGAATCGGGCTGCAGCTCCGAAAACTAAGGAGAAACAAAAATAGGAAGTAAAACTGCCAATAGTACCCTGTGTTCCCATGCGCTCACCCGCCCAAGTACTGACAGGGGCCAAAGTGGTTGCGCATCGGCAATCGGACATTTTCTTTCATTTTCTCTTTATCGGTTGAGAACCAGTGTATTCAAGATATTATGGCCATTGCCGAGTGAATGATGTAGCGCTTCCCGACGAGTCGGGTTCGGATCCTCTGTCAACTTCCACGCAGGGTGATGATCTTTTGGTCATCACACTCGCCAGCTGAAATCGGCGCTGCCTTTTCGTAGTAGTAAAAGAGCAGTGGCCCGTGGGGGGATCGAACCCACGACCTTCGCGTTATTAGCACGACGCTCTAACCAACTGAGCTAACGGGCCCCAGCAGATGCAGTTGCTCAGCCCTACGCTGGAAACTGGTGGCATGAAGCCGTACACCATTTCTATGGTCGTCGTGCGTCTGCTTCCCTAGTCTATATTCTGCTGACGGTCACGAAACAGTAGCTATATTGCGAGCAGGACGGGAAACGGCCGCTCGGACAGCTCAAACTTGTCACGACTCGTGTGGAAAAAATTCCGTTCCGGTACCGGGAATCGAACCCGGGCCTCCTGGGTGAAAGCCAGGTATCCTAGCCACTAGACCACACCGGATGCGGCCGTTTCGTTCGACCGTTCGTACGGTCGCTTGTCGCATTTCGTGTCGAGTGCCGCGTCGGCGCCCTTCTCTCTTTGCGAGCATCTTTGCACAGACTGACTGGCAAGGCGCGCACCTCAAACGCCGCAGAGCAATGCTTTTGGCTTCATGCTCTGCTGGGAGAAGAGGAAAAGGGAAGCTGTAAGTAGCAATAACAGGAGGTAAACATTTTCCCGCTGAAGCGTTGAAAAGTTGTGGATAACAAACAAGAACTACGTTGGCGCCCTAGCAACAGCGCCACCATCAGTCACAGAAAATTAAATGCCCCGGGTGAGGATCGAACTCACGACCTTAAGATTATGAGACTTACGCGCTGCCTACTGCGCTACCGAGGCACGGGTGCACCACTGGTCCTGGAAACTGGGTAAATACCGTACCCAATATTAGACGTAGAGACACTGTACTTCCTGGGTAACGTGTTCTGTTGCTACACGCGCACTGCCGGCCCAGTTGATTGCGGTGTTGCTGCAGCTGTTGCAACGATAGGCAGCACTCCTTGTCGTTAAAGCTCAGTGCCTCGGAGGCACCTGGACACAGCAACTTGTGAGGCCAAGCCGACGCTAGTCTGCAGAACATCATGCGAGCGTCCTAGTGGGGACCGGCGAGTGCTGCGTTCTCGGTTCTTCTCAAGGGAATCCAGCTATATATTCTTGCGGATCGTGCATCTCAAGCGCGCAAGCCACACGGCAGCATTATCGCGGGAAAAGC